>NW_027460352.1:0-98190 GCF_050947875.1 Dermacentor variabilis
AAACGCGTTTTGGCACAAATCCATGTGCGGGTGCTAAAAAGAGCAGCATCGGCATGCTTTTCACGTCGTTTGGTAGAAATCCACACGCGCGTTCTGCCAAAAGCACCATTTGCATGCATATCGTGTGGTTTTGCAGAAAACTGCGTCCGCGTCTACCAAAAGATGCATGTGCATGCTAAAAACGCGTTTTGGCACAAATCCATGTGCGGGTGCTAAAAATAGCAGCATCGGCATGCTTTTCACGTCGTTTGGTAGAAATCCACGCGCGCGTTCTGCCAAAAGCACCATTTGCATGCCTATCGTGTGGTTTTGCAGAAAACTGCGTCCGCGTCTACCAAAAGATGCATGCGCATGCTTAAAACGCGTTTTGGCACAAATCCATGTGCGGATGTTAAAAAGAGCAGCATCGGCATGCTTTTCACGTCGTTTGGTAGAAATCCACGCGCGCGTTCTGCCAAAAGCACCATTTGCATGCATATCGTGTGGTTTTGCAGAAAACTGCGTCCGCGTCTACCAAAAGATGCATGCGCATGCTTAAAACGCGTTTTGGCACAAATCCATGTGCGGATGTTAAAAAGAGCAGCATCGGCATGCTTTTCACGTCGTTTGGTAGAAATCCACGCGCGCGTTCTGCCAAAGCACCATTTGCATGCATATCGTGTGGTTTTGCAGAAAACTGCGTCCGCGTCTACCAAAAGATGCATGCGCATGCTTAAAACGCGTTTTGGCACAAATCCATGTGCGGGTGCTAAAAAGAGCAGCATCGGCATGCTTTTCACGTCGTTTGGTAGAAATCCACACGCGCGTTCTGCCAAAAGCACCATTTGCATGCATATCGTGTGGTTTTGCAGAAAACTGCGTCCGCGTCTACCAAAAGATGCATGTGCATGCTAAAAACGCGTTTTGGCACAAATCCATGTGCGGGTGCTAAAAAGAGCAGCATCGGCATGCTTTTCACGTCGTTTGGTAGAAATCCACGCGCGCGTTCTGCCAAAAGCACCATTTGCATGCATATCGTGTGGTTTTGCAGAAAACTGCGTCCGCGTCTACCAAAAGATGCATGTGCATGCTAAAAACGCGTTTTGGCACAAATCCATGTGCGGGTGCTAAAAGAGCAGCATCGGCATGCTTTTCACGTCGTTTGGTAGAAATCCACGCGCGCGTTCTGCCAAAAGCACCATTTGCATGCCTATCGTGTGGTTTTGCAGAAAACTGCGTCCGCGTCTACCAAAAGATGCATGCGCATGCTTAAAACGCGTTTTGGCACAAATCCATGTGCGGATGTTAAAAAGAGCAGCATCGGCAAGCTTTTCACGTCGTTTGGTAGAAATCCACGCGCGCGTTCTGCCAAAAGCACCATTTGCATGCATATCGCGTGGTTTTGCAGAAAACTGCGTCCACGTCTACCAAAAGATGCATGCGCATGCTTAAAACGCGTTTTGGCACAAATCCATGTGCGGGTGCTAAAAAGAGCAGCATCGGCATGCTTTTCACGTCGTTTGGTAGAAATCCACACGCGCGTTCTGCCAAAAGCACCATTTGCATGCCTATCGTGTGGTTTTGCAGAAAACTGCGTCCGCGTCTACCAAAAGATGCATGCGCATGCTTAAAACGCGCTATGGCACAAATCCATGTGCGGATGTTAAAAAGAGCAGCATCGGCATGCTTTTCACGTCGTTTGGTAGAAATCCACGCGCGCGTTCTGCCAAAAGCACCATTTGCATGCATATCGTGTGGTTTTGCAGAAAACTGCGTCCGCGTCTACCAAAAGAGGCATGCGCATGCTTAAAACGCGTTTTGGCACAAATCCATGTGCGGGTGCTAAAAAGAGCAGCATCGGCATGCTTTTCACGTCGTTTGGTAGAAATCCACACGCGCGTTCTGCCAAAAGCACCATTTGCATGCATATCGTGTGGTTTTGCAGAAAACTGCGTCCGCGTCTACCAAAAGATGCATGTGCATGCTAAAAACGCGTTTTGGCACAAATCCATGTGCGGGTGCTAAAAAGAGCAGCATCGGCATGCTTTTCACGTCGTTTGGTAGAAATCCACGCGCGCGTTCTGCCAAAAGCACCATTTGCATGCCTATCGTGTGGTTTTGCAGAAAACTGCGTCCGCGTCTACCAAAAGATGCATGCGCATGCTTAAAACGCGCTTTGGCACAAATCCATGTGCGGGTGCTAAAAGAGCAGCATCGGCATGCTTTTCACGTCGTTTGGTAGAAATCCACACGCGCGTTCTGCCAAAAGCACCATTTGCATGCATATCGTGTGGTTTTGCAGAAAACTGCGTCCGCGTCTACCAAAAGATGCATGTGCATGCTAAAAACGCGTTTTGGCACAAATCCATGTGCGGGTGCTAAAAAGAGCAGCATCGGCATGCTTTTCACGTCGTTTGGTAGAAATCCACGCGCGCGTTCTGCCAAAAGCACCATTTGCATGCCTATCGTGTGGTTTTGCAGAAAACTGCGTCCGCGTCTACCAAAAGATGCATGCGCATGCTTAAAACGCGCTTTGGCACAAATCCATGTGCGGATGTTAAAAAGAGCAGCATCGGCATGCTTTTCACGTCGTTTGGTAGAAATCCACGCGCGCGTTCTGCCAAAACCACCATTTGCATGCATATCGTGTGGTTTTGCAGAAAACTGCATCCGCGTCTACCAAAAGATGCATGCGCATGCTTAAAACGCGTTTTGGCACAAATCCATGTGCGGGTGCTAAAAAGAGCAGCATCGGCATGCTTTTCACGTCGTTTGGTAGAAATCCACGCGCGCGTTCTGCCAAAAGCGCCATTTGCATGCCTATCGTGTGGTTTTGCAGAAAACTGCGTCCGCGTCTACCAAAAGATGCATGCGCATGCTTAAAACGCGCTTTGGCACAAATCCATGTGCGGATGTTAAAAAGAGCAGCATCGGCATGCTTTTCACGTCGTTTGGTAGAAATCCACGCGCGCGTTCTGCCAAAAGCACCATTTGCATGCATATCGTGTGGTTTTGCAGAAAACTGCGTCCGCGTCTACCAAAGATGCATGCGCATGCTTAAAACGCGTTTTGGCACAAATCATGTGCGGATGTTAAAAAGAGCAGCATCGGCATGCTTTTCACGTCGTTTGTAGAAATCCACGCGCGCGTTCTGCCAAAAGCACCATTTGCATGCATATCGTGTGGTTTTGCAGAAAACTGCGTCCGCGTCTACCAAAAGATGCATGCGCATGCTTAAAACGCGCTTTGGCACAAATCCATGTGCGGATGTTAAAAAGAGCAGCATCGGCATGCTTTTCATGTCGTTTGGTAGAAATCCACGCGCGCGTTCTGCCAAAAGCACCATTTGCATGCATATCGTGTGGTTTTGCAGAAAACTGCGTCCGCGTCTACCAAAAGATGCATGCGCATGCTTAAAACGCGTTTTGGCCCAAATCCATGTGCGGGTGCTAAAAAGAGCAGCATCGGCATGCTTTTCACGTCGTTTGGTAGAAATCCACACGCGTGTTCTGCCAAAAGCAGCATTTGCATGCATATCGTGTGGTTTTGCAGAAAACTGCGTCCGCGTCTACCAAAAGATGCATGTGCATGCTAAAAACGCGTTTTGGCACAAATCCATGTGCGGGTGCTAAAAAGAGCAGCATCGGCATGCTTTTCACGTCGTTTGGTAGAAATCCACGCGCGCGTTCTGCCAAAAGCACCATTTGCATGCCTATCGTGTGGTTTTGCAGAAAACTGCGTCCGCGTCTACCAAAAGATGCATGCGCATGCTTAAAACGCGTTTTGGCACAAATCCATGTGCGGATGTTAAAAAGAGCAGCATCGGCATGCTTTTCACGTCGTTTGGTAGAAATCCACGCGCGCGTTCTGCCAAAAGCACCATTTGCATGCATATCGTGTGGTTTTGCAGAAAACTGCGTCCGCGTCTACCAAAAGATGCATGCGCATGCTTAAAACGCGTTTTGGCACAAATCCATGTGCGGGTGCTAAAAAGAGCAGCATCGGCATGCTTTTCACGTCGTTTGGTAGAAATCCACACGCGCGTTCTGCCAAAAGCACCATTTGCATGCATATCGTGTGGTTTTGCAGAAAACTGCGTCCGCGTCTACCAAAAGATGCATGTGCATGCTAAAAACGCGTTTTGGCACAAATCCATGTGCGGGTGCTAAAAAGAGCAGCATCGGCATGCTTTTCACGTCGTTTGGTAGAAATCCACGCGCGCGTTCTGCCAAAACCACCATTTGCATGCATATCGTGCGGTGTTGCAGAAAACTGCGTCCGCGTCTACCAAAAGATGCATGCGCATGCTTAAAACGCGTTTTGGCACAAATCCATGTGCGGGTGCTAAAAAGAGCAGCATCGGCATGCTTTTCACGTCGTTTGGTAGAAATCCACGCGCGCGTTCTGCCAAAAGCACCATTTGCATGCATATCGTGTGCTTTTGCAGAAAACTGCGTCCGCGTCTACCAAAAGATGCATGCGCATGCTTAAAACGCGTTTTGGCACAAATCCATGTGCGGATGTTAAAAAGAGCAGCATCGGCATGCTTTTCACGTCGTTTGGTAGAAATCCACGCGCGCGTTCTGCCAAAAGCACCATTTGCATGCATATCGTGTGCTTTTGCAGAAAACTGCGTCCGCGTCTACCAAAAGATGCATGCGCATGCTTAAAACGCGTTTTGGCACAAATCCATGTGCGGATGTTAAAAAGAGCAGCATCGGCATGCTTTTCACGTCGTTTGGTAGAAATCCACGCGCGCGTTCTGCCAAAAGCACCATTTGCATGCATATCGTGTGGTTTTGCAGAAAACTGCGTCCGCGTCTACCAAAAGATGCATGCGCATGCTTAAAACGCGTTTTGGCACAAATCCATGTGCGGGTGCTAAAAAGAGCAGCATCGGCATGCTTTTCACGTCGTTTGGTAGAAATCCACAAGCGCGTTCTGCCAAAAGCACCATTTGCATGCATATCGTGTGGTTTTGCAGAAAACTGCGTCCGCGTCTACCAAAAGATGCATGTGCATGCTAAAAACGCGCTTTGGCACAAATCCATGTGCGGATGTTAAAAAGAGCAGCATCGGCATGCTTTTCACGTCGTTTGGTAGAAATCCACGCGCGCGTTCTGCCAAAAGCACCATTTGCATGCATATCGTGTGGTTTTGCAGAAAACTGCGTCCGCGTCTACCAAAAGATGCATGTGCATGCTAAAAACGCGTTTTGGCACAAATCCATGTGCGGGTGCTAAAAAGAGCAGCATCGGCATGCGTTTCACGTCGTTTGGTAGAAATCCACGCGCGCGTTCTGCCAAAAGCACCATTTGCATGCCTATCGTGTGGTTTTGCAGAAAACTGCGTCCGCGTCTACCAAAAGATGCATGCGCATGCTTAAAACGCGCTTTGGCACAAATCCATGTGCGGATGTTATAGAGAGCAGCATCGGCATGCTTTTCACGTCGTTTGGTAGAAATCCACGCGCGCGTTCTGCCAAAAGCACCATTTGCATGCATATCGTGTGGTTTTGCAGAAAACTGCGTCCGCGTCTACCAAAAGATGCATGTGCATGCTAAAAACGCGTTTTGGCACAAATCCATGTGCGGGTGCTAAAAAGAGCAGCATCGGCATGCTTTTCACGTCGTTTGGTAGAAATCCACGCGCGCGTTCTGCCAAAACCACCATTTGCATGCATATCGTGTGGTTTTGCAGAAAACTGCGTCCGCGTCTACCAAAAGATGCATGCGCATGCTTAAAACGCGTTTTGGCACAAATCCATGTGCGGGTGCTAAAAAGAGCAGCATCGGCATGCTTTTCACGTCGTTTGGTAGAAATCCACGCGCGCGTTCTGCCAAAAGCACCATTTGCATGCATATCGTGTGGTTTTGCAGAAAACTGCGTCCGCGTCTACCAAAAGATGCATGCGCATGCTTAAAACGCGTTTTGGCACAAATCCATGTGCGGATGTTAAAAAGAGCAGCATCGGCATGCTTTTCATGTCGTTTGGTAGAAATCCACGCGCGCGTTCTGCCAAAAGCACCATTTGCATGCATATCGTGTGGTTTTGCAGAAAACTGCGTCCGCGTCTACCAAAAGATGCATGCACATGCTTAAAACGCGTTTTGGCACAAATCCATGTGCGGGTGCTAAAAAGAGCAGCATCGGCATGCTTTTCACGTCGTTTGGTAGAAATCCACACGCGCGTTCTGCCAAAAGCACCATTTGCATGCATATCGTGTGGTTTTGCAGAAAACTGCGTCCGCGTCTACCAAAAGATGCATGTGCATGCTAAAAACGCGTTTTGGCACAAATCCATGTGCGGGTGCTAAAAAGAGCAGCATCGGCATGCTTTTCACGTCGTTTGGTAGAAATCCACACGCGCGTTCTGCCAAAAGCACCATTTGCATGCATATCGTGTGGTTTTGCAGAAAACTGCGTCCGCGTCTACCACAAGATGCATGCGCATGCTTAAAACGCGTTTTGGCACAAATCCATGTGCGGGTGCTAAAAAGAGCAGCATCGGCATGCTTTTCACGTCGTTTGGTAGAAATCCACGCGCGCGTTCTGCCAAAAGCACCATTTGCATGCATATCGTGTGGTTTTGCAGAAAACTGCGTCCGCGTCTACCAAAAGATGCATGCGCATGCTTAAAACGCGTTTTGGCACAAATCCATGTGCGGATGTTAAAAAGAGCAGCATCGGCATGCTTTTCATGTCGTTTGGTAGAAATCCACGCGCGCGTTCTGCCAAAAGCACCATTTGCATGCATATCGTGTGGTTTTGCAGAAAACTGCGTCCGCGTCTACCAAAAGATGCATGCACATGCTTAAAACGCGTTTTGGCACAAATCCATGTGCGGGTGCTAAAAAGAGCAGCATCGGCATGCTTTTCACGTCGTTTGGTAGAAATCCACACGCGCGTTCTGCCAAAAGCACCATTTGCATGCATATCGTGTGGTTTTGCAGAAAACTGCGTCCGCGTCTACCAAAAGATGCATGTGCATGCTAAAAACGCGTTTTGGCACAAATCCATGTGCGGGTGCTAAAAAGAGCAGCATCGGCATGCTTTTCACGTCGTTTGGTAGAAATCCACACGCGCGTTCTGCCAAAAGCACCATTTGCATGCATATCGTGTGGTTTTGCAGAAAACTGCGTCCGCGTCTACCACAAGATGCATGTGCATGCTAAAAACGCGTTTTGCCACAAATCCATGTGCGGGTGCTAAAAAGAGCAGCATCGGCATGCTTTTCACGTCGGTTGGTAGAAATCCACGCGCGCGTTCTGCCAAAAGCACCATTTGCATGCCTATCGTGTGGTTTTGCAGAAAACTGCGTCCGCGTCTACCAAAAGATGCATGCGCATGCTGAAAACGCGTTTTGGCACAAATCCATGTGCGGATGTTAAAAAGAGCAGCATCGGCATGCTTTTCACGTCGTTTGGTAGAAATCCACGCGCGCGTTCTGCCAAAAGCACCATTTGCATGCATATCGTGTGGTTTTGCAGAAAACTGCGTCCGCGTCTACCAAAAGATGCATGCGCATGCTTAAAACGCGTTTTGGCACAAATCCATGTGCGGGTGCTAAAAAGAGCAGCATCGGCATGCTTTTCACGTCGTTTGGTAGAAATCCACACGCGCGTTCTGCCAAAAGCACCATTTGCATGCATATCGTGTGGTTTTGCAGAAAACTGCGTCCGCGTCTACCAAAAGATGCATGTGCATGCTAAAAACGCGTTTTGGCACAAATCCATGTGCGGGTGCTAAAAAGAGCAGCATCGGCATGCTTTTCACGTCGTTTGGTAGAAATCCACGCGCGCGTTCTGCCAAAAGCACCATTTGCATGCCTATCGTGTGGTTTTGCAGAAAACTGCGTCCGCGTCTACCAAAAGATGCATGCGCATGCTTAAAACGCGCTTTGGCACAAATCCATGTGCGGATGTTAAAAAGAGCAGCATCGGCATGCGTTTCACGTCGTTTGGTAGAAATCCACGCGAGCGTTCTGCCAAAAGCACCATTTGCATGCATATCGTGTGGTTTTGCAGAAAACTGCGTCCGCGTCTACCAAAAGATGCATGTGCATGCTAAAAACGCGTTTTGGCACAAATCCATGTGCGGGTGCTAAAAAGAGCAGCATCGGCATGCTTTTCACGTCGTTTGGTAGAAATCCACGCGCGCGTTCTGCCAAAACCACCATTTGCATGCATATCGTGTGCTTTTGCAGAAAACTGCGTCCGCGTCTACCAAAAGATGCATGCGCATGCTTAAAACGCGTTTTGGCACAAATCCATGTGCGGGTGCTAAAAAGAGCAGCATCGGCATGCTTTTCACGTCGTTTGGTAGAAATCCACGCGCGCGTTCTGCCAAAAGCACCATTTGCATGCATATCGTGTGCTTTTGCAGAAAACTGCGTCCGCGTCTACCAAAAGATGCATGCGCATGCTTAAAACGCGTTTTGGCACAAATCCATGTGCGGATGTTAAAAAGAGCAGCATCGGCATGCTTTTCACGTCGTTTGGTAGAAATCCACGCGCGCGTTCTGCCAAAAGCACCATTTGCATGCATATCGCGTGGTTTTGCAGAAAACTGCGTCCGCGTCTACCAAAAGATGCATGCGCATGCTTAAAACGCGTTTTGGCACAAATCCATGTGCGGGTGCTAAAAAGAGCAGCATCGGCATGCTTTTCACGTCGTTTGGTAGAAATCCACGCGCGCGTTCTGCCAAAAGCACCATTTGCATGCCTATCGTGTGGTTTTGCAGAAAACTGCGTCCGCGTCTACCAAAAGATGCATGCGCATGCTTAAAACGCGCTTTGGCACAAATCCATGTGCGGATGTTAAAAAGAGCAGCATCGGCATGCTTTTCACGTCGTTTGGTAGAAATCCACGCGCGCGTTCTGCCAAAAGCACCATTTGCATGCATATCGTGTGGTTTTGCAGAAAACTGCGTCCGCGTCTACCAAAAGATGCATGCGCATGCTTAAAACGCGCTTTGGCACAAATCCATGTGCGGATGTTAAAAAGAGCAGCATCGGCATGCTTTTCATGTCGTTTGGTAGAAATCCACGCGCGCGTTCTGCCAAAAGCACCATTTGCATGCATATCGTGTGGTTTTGCAGAAAACTGCGTCCGCGTCTACCAAAAGATGCATGCACATGCTTAAAACGCGTTTTGGCACAAATCCATGTGCGGGTGCAAAAAAGAGCAGCATCGGCATGCTTTTCACGTCGTTTGGTAGAAATCCACACGCGCGTTCTGCCAAAAGCACCATTTGCATGCATATCGTGTGGTTTTGCAGAAAACTGCGTCCGCGTCTACCAAAAGATGCATGTGCATGCTAAAAACGCGTTTTGGCACAAATCCATGTGCGGGTGCTAAAAAGAGCAGCATCGGCATGCTTTTCACGTCGTTTGGTAGAAATCCACACGCGCGTTCTGCCAAAAGCACCATTTGCATGCATATCGTGTGGTTTTGCAGAAAACTGCGTCCGCGTCTACCAAAAGATGCATGTGCATGCTAAAAACGCGTTTTGGCACAAATCCATGTGCGGGTGCTAAAAAGAGCAGCATCGGCAAGCGTTTCACGTCGTTTGGTAGAAATCCACGCGCGCGTTCTGCCAAAAGCACCATTTGCATGCCTATCGTGTGGTTTTGCAGAAAACTGCGTCCGCGTCTACCAAAAGATGCATGCGCATGCTTAAAACGCGCTTTGGCACAAATCCATGTGCGGATGTTAAAAAGAGCAGCATCGGCATGCGTTTCACGTCGTTTGGTAGAAATCCACGCGCGCGTTCTGCCAAAAGCACCATTTGCATGCATATCGTGTGGTTTTGCAGAAAACTGCGTCCGCGTCTACCAAAAGATGCATGTGCATGCTAAAAACGCGTTTTGGCACAAATCCATGTGCGGGTGCTAAAAAGAGCAGCATCGGCATGCTTTTCACGTCGTTTGGTAGAAATCCACGCGCGCGTTCTGCCAAAACCACCATTTGCATGCATATCGTGCGGTTTTGCAGAAAACTGCGTCCGCGTCTACCAAAAGATGCATGCGCATGCTTAAAACGCGTTTTGGCACAAATCCATGTGCGGGTGCTAAAAAGAGCAGCATCGGCATGCTTTTCACGTCGTTTGGTAGAAATCCACGCGCGCGTTCTGGAAAAAGCACCATTTGCATGCATATCGTGTGCTTTTGCAGAAAACTGCGTCCGCGTCTACCAAAAGATGCATGCGCATGCTTAAAACGCGTTTTGGCACAAATCCATGTGCGGATGTTAAAAAGAGCAGCATCGGCATGCTTTTCACGTCGTTTGGTAGAAATCCACGCGCGCGTTCTGCCAAAAGCACCATTTGCATGCATATCGTGTGGTTTTGCAGAAAACTGCGTCCGCGTCTACCAAAAGATGCATGCGCATGCTTAAAACGCGTTTTGGCACAAATCCATGTACGGGTGCTAAAAAGAGCAGCATCGGCATGCTTTTCACGTCGTTTGGTAGAAATCCACACGCGCGTTCTGCCAAAAGCACCATTTGCATGCATATCGTGTGGTTTTGCAGAAAACTGCGTCCGCGTCTACCAAAAGATGCATGTGCATGCTAAAAACGCGTTTTGGCACAAATCCATGTGCGGGTGCTAAAAAGAGCAGCATCGGCATGCTTTTCACGTCGTTTGGTAGAAATCCACGCGCGCGTTCTGCCAAAAGCACCATTTGCATGCCTATCGTGTGGTTTTGCAGAAAACTGCGTCCGCGTCTACCAAAAGATGCATGCGCATGCTTAAAACGCGCTTTGGCACAAATCCATGTGCGGATGTTAAAAAGAGCAGCATCGGCATGCTTTTCATGTCGTTTGGTAGAAATCCACGCGCGCGTTCTGCCAAAAGCACCATTTGCATGCATATCGTGTGGTTTTGCAGAAAACTGCGTCCGCGTCTACCAAAAGATGCATGCACATGCTTAAAACGCGTTTTGGCACAAATCCATGTGCGGGTGCAAAAAAGAGCAGCATCGGCATGCTTTTCACGTCGTTTGGTAGAAATCCACACGCGCGTTCTGCCGAAAGCACCATTTGCATGCATATCGTGTGGTTTTGCAGAAAACTGCGTCCGCGTCTACCAAAAGATGCATGTGCATGCTAAAAACGCGTTTTGGCACAAATCCATGTGCGGGTGCTAAAACGAGCAGCATCGGCATGCTTTTCACGTCGTTTGGTAGAAATCCACACGCGCGTTCTGCCAAAAGCACCATTTGCATGCATATCGTGTGGTTTTGCAGAAAACTGCGTCCGCGTCTACCAAAAGATGCATTTGCATGCTAAAAACGCGTTTTGGCACAAATCCATGTGCGGGTGCTAAAAAGAGCAGCATCGGCATGCTTTTCACGTGGTTTGGTAGAAATCCACGCGCGCGTTCTGCCAAAAGCACCATTTGCATGCCTATCGTGTGGTTTTGCAGAAAACTGCGTCCGCGTCTACCAAAAGATGCATGTGCATGCTAAAAACGCGTTTTGGCACAAATCCATGTGCGGGTGCTAAAAAGAGCAGCATCGGCATGCTTTTCACGTGGTTTGGTAGAAATCCACGCGCGCGTTCTGCCAAAAGCACCATTTGCATGCCTATCGTGTGGTTTTGCAGAAAACTGCGTCCGCGTCTACCAAAAGATGCATGCGCATGCTTAAAACGCGTTTTGGCACAAATCCATGTGCGGATGTTAAAAAGAGCAGCATCGGCATGCTTTTCACGTCGTTTGGTAGAAATCCACGCGCGCGTTCTGCCAAAAGCACCATTTGCATGCATATCGTGTGGTTTTGCAGAAAACTGCGTCCGCGTCTACCAAAAGATGCATGCGCATGCTTAAAACGCGTTTTGGCACAAATCCATGTGCGGATGTTAAAAAGAGCAGCATCGGCATGCTTTTCACGTCGTTTGGTAGAAATCCACGCGCGCGTTCTGCCAAAAGCACCATTTGCATGCATATCGTGTGGTTTTGCAGAAAACTGCGTCCGCGTCTACCAAAAGATGCATGCGCATGCTTAAAACGCGTTTTGGCACAAATCCATGTGCGGGTGCTAAAAAGAGCAGCATCGGCATGCTTTTCACGTCGTTTGGTAGAAATCCACACGCGCGTTCTGCCAAAAGCACCATTTGCATGCATATCGTGTGGTTTTGCAGAAAACTGCGTCCGCGTCTACCAAAAGATGCATGTGCATGCTAAAAACGCGTTTTGGCACAAATCCATGTGCGGGTGCTAAAAAGAGCAGCATCGGCATGCGTTTCACGTCGTTTGGTAGAAATCCACGCGCGCGTTCTGCCAAAAGCACCATTTGCATGCCTATCGTGTGGTTTTGCAGAAAACTGCGTCCGCGTCTACCAAAAGATGCATGCGCATGCTTAAAACGCGCTTTGGCACAAATCCATGTGCGGATGTTAAAAAGAGCAGCATCGGCATGCTTTTCACGTCGTTTGGTAGAAATCCACGCGCGCGTTCTGCCAAAAGCACCATTTGCATGCATATCGTGTGGTTTTGCAGAAAACTGCGTCCGCGTCTACCAAAAGATGCATGTGCATGCTAAAAACGCGTTTTGGCACAAATCCATGTGCGGGTGCTAAAAAGAGCAGCATCGGCATGCTTTTCACGTCGTTTGGTAGAAATCCACGCGCGCGTTCTGCCAAAACCACCATTTGCATGCATATCGTGTGGTTTTGCAGAAAACTGCGTCCGCGTCTACCAAAAGATGCATGCGCATGCTTAAAACGCGTTTTGGCACAAATCCATGTGCGGGTGCTAAAAAGAGCAGCATCGGCATGCTTTTCACGTCGTTTGGTAGAAATCCACGCGCGCGTTCTGCCAAAAGCACCATTTGCATGCATATCGTGTGGTTTTGCAGAAAACTGCGTCCGCGTCTACCAAAAGATGCATGCGCATGCTTAAAACGCGTTTTGGCACAAATCCATGTGCGGATGTTAAAAAGAGCAGCATCGGCATGCTTTTCATGTCGTTTGGTAGAAATCCACGCGCGCGTTCTGCCAAAAGCACCATTTGCATGCATATCGTGTGGTTTTGCAGAAAACTGCGTCCGCGTCTACCAAAAGATGCATGCACATGCTTAAAACGCGTTTTGGCACAAATCCATGTGCGGGTGCTAAAAAGAGCAGCATCGGCATGCTTTTCACGTCGTTTGGTAGAAATCCACACGCGCGTTCTGCCAAAAGCACCATTTGCATGCATATCGTGTGGTTTTGCAGAAAACTGCGTCCGCGTCTACCAAAAGATGCATGTGCATGCTAAAAACGCGTTTTGGCACAAATCCATGTGCGGGTGCTAAAAAGAGCAGCATCGGCATGCTTTTCACGTCGTTTGGTAGAAATCCACACGCGCGTTCTGCCAAAAGCACCATTTGCATGCATATCGTGTGGTTTTGCAGAAAACTGCGTCCGCGTCTACCAAAAGATGCATGTGCATGCTAAAAACGCGTTTTGGCACAAATCCATGTGCGGGTGCTAAAAAGAGCAGCATCGGCATGCTTTTCACGTCGGTTGGTAGAAATCCACGCGCGCGTTCTGCCAAAAGCACCATTTGCATGCCTATCGTGTGGTTTTGCAGAAAACTGCGTCCGCGTCTACCAAAAGATGCATGCGCATGCTTAAAACGCGTTTTGGCACAAATCCATGTGCGGATGTTAAAAAGAGCAGCATCGGCATGCTTTTCACGTCGTTTGGTAGAAATCCACGCGCGCGTTCTGCCAATAGCACCATTTGCATGCATATCGTGTGGTTTTGCAGAAACCTGCGTCCGCGTCTACCAAAAGATGCATGCGCATGCTTAAAACGCGTTTTGGCACAAATCCATGTGCGGGTGCTAAAAAGAGCAGCATCGGCATGCTTTTCACGTCGTTTGGTAGAAATCCACACGCGCGTTCTGCCAAAAGCACCATTTGCATGCCTATCGTGTGGTTTTGCAGAAAACTGCGTCCGCGTCTACCAAAAGATGCATGCGCATGCTTAAAACGCGCTATGGCACAAATCCATGTGCGGATGTTAAAAAGAGCAGCATCGGCATGCTTTTCACATCGTTTGGTAGAAATCCACGCGCGCGTTCTGCGAAAAGCACCATTTGCATGCATATCGTGTGGTTTTGCAGAAAACTGCGTCCGCGTCTACCAAAAGATGCATGCGCATGCTGAAAACGCGTTTTGGCACAAATCCATGTGCGGATGTTAAAAAGAGCAGCATCGGCATGCTTTTCACGTCGTTTGGTAGAAATCCACGCGCGCGTTCGGCGAAAAGCACCATTTGCATGCATATCGTGTGGTTTTGCAGAAAACTGCGTCCGCGTCTACCAAAAGATGCATGCGCATGCTTAAAACGCGTTTTGGCACAAATCCATGTGCGGGTGCTAAAAAGAGCAGCATCGGCATGCTTTTCACGTCGTTTGGTAGAAATCCACACGCGCGTTCTGCCAAAAGCACCATTTGCATGCATATCGTGTGGTTTTGCAGAAAACTGCGTCCGCCTCTACCAAAAGATGCATGTGCATGCTAAAAACGCGTTTTGGCACAAATCCATGGGCGGGTGCTAAAAAGAGCAGCATCGGCATGCTTTTCACGTCGTTTGGTAGAAATCCACGCGGGCGTTCTGCCAAAACCACCATTTGCATGCATATCGTGTGGTTTTGCAGAAAACTGCGTCCGCGTCTACCAAAAGATGCATGCGCATGCTTAAAACGCGTTTTGGCACAAATCCATGTGCGGGTGCTAAAAAGAGCAGCATCGGCATGCTTTTCACGTCGTTTGGTAGAAATCCACACGCGCGTTCTGCCAAAAGCACCATTTGCATGCATATCGTGTGGTTTTGCAGAAAACTGCGTCCGCGTCTACCAAAAGATGCATGTGCATGCTAAAAACGCGTTTTGGCACAAATCCATGTGCGGGTGCTAAAAAGAGCAGCATCGGCATGCTTTTCACGTCGTTTGGTAGAAATCCACGCGCGCGTTCTGCCAAAACCACCATTTGCATGCATATCGTGTGGTTTTGCAGAAAACTGCATCCGCGTCTACCAAAAGATGCATGCGCATGCTTAAAACGCGTTTTGGCACAAATCCATGTGCGGGTGCTAAAAAGAGCAGCATCGGCATGCTTTTCACGTCGTTTGGTAGAAATCCACGCGCGCGTTCTGCCAAAAGCGCCATTTGCATGCCTATCGTGTGGTTTTGCAGAAAACTGCGTCCGCGTCTACCAAAAGATGCATGCGCATGCTTAAAACGCGCTTTGGCACAAATCCATGTGCGGATGTTAAAAAGAGCAGCATCGGCATGCTTTTCACGTCGTTTGGTAGAAATCCACACGCGCGTTCTGCCAAAAGCACCATTTGCATGCATATCGTGTGGTTTTGCAGAAAACTGCGCCCGCGTCTACCAAAAGATGCATGCGCATGCTTAAAACGCGTTTTGGCACAAATTCATGTGCGGATGTTAAAAAGAGCAGCATCGGCATGCTTTTCACGTCGTTTGGTAGAAATCCACGCGCGCGTTCTGCCAAGAGCACCATTTGCATGCACATCGTGTGGTTTTGCAGAAAACTGCGTCCGCGTCTACCAAAAGATGCATGCGCATGCTTAAAACGCGCTTTGGTACAAATCCATGTGCGGATGTTAAAAAGAGCAGCATCGGCATGCTTTTCATGTCGTTTGGTAGAAATCCACGCGCGCGTTCTGCCAAAAGCACCATTTGCATGCATATCGTGTGGTTTTGCAGAAAACTGCGTCCGCGTCTACCAAAAGATGCATGCGCATGCTTAAAACGCGTTTTGGCACAAATCCATGTGCGGGTGCTAAAAAGAGCAGCATCGGCATGCTTTTCACGTCGTTTGGTAGAAATCCACACGCGTGTTCTGCCAAAAGCACCATTTGCATGCATATCGTGTGGTTTTGCAGAAAACTGCGTCCGCGTCTACCAAAAGATGCATGCGCATGCTTAAAACGCGTTTTGGCACAAATCCATGTGCGGGTGCTAAAAAGAGCAGCATCGGCATGCTTTTCACGTCGTTTGGTAGAAATCCACACGCGTGTTCTGCCAAAAGCACCATTTGCATGCATATCGTGTGGTTTTGCAGAAAACTGCGTCCGCGTCTACCAAAAGATGCATGTGCATGCTAAAAACGCGTTTTGGCACAAATCCATGTGCGGGTGCTAAAAAGAGCAGCATCGGCATGCTTTTCACGTCGTTTGGTAGAAATCCACGCGCGCGTTCTGCCAAAAGCACCATTTGCATGCCTATCGTGTGGTTTTGCAGAAAACTGCGTCCGCGTCTACCAAAAGATGCATGCGCATGCTTAAAACGCGCTTTGGCACAAATCCATGTGCGGATGTTAAAAAGAGCAGCATCGGCATGCTTTTCACGTCGTTTGGTAGAAATCCACGCGCGCGTTCTGCCAAAAGCACCATTTGCATGCATATCGTGTGCTTTTGCAGAAAACTGCGTCCGCGTCTACCAAAAGATGCATGCGCATGCTTAAAACGCGTTTTGGCACAAATCCATGTGCGGATGTTAAAAAGAGCAGCATCGGCATGCTTTTCACGTCGTTTGGTAGAAATCCACGCGCGCGTTCTGCCAAAAGCACCATTTGCATGCATATCGTGTGGTTTTGCAGAAAACTGCGTCCGCGTCTACCAAAAGATCCATGCGCATGCTTAAAACGCGTTTTGGCACAAATCCATGTGCGGGTGCTAAAAAGAGCAGCATCGGCATGCTTTTCACGTCGTTTGGTAGAAATCCACACGCGCGTTCTGCCAAAAGCACCATTTGCATGCATATCGTGTGGTTTTGCAGAAAACTGCGTCCGCGTCTACCAAAACATGCATGTGCATGCTAAAAACGCGTTTTGGCACAAATCCATGTGCGGGTGCTAAAAAGAGCAGCATCGGCATGCTTTTCACGTCGTTTGGTAGAAATCCACGCGCGCGTTCTGCCAAAAGCACCATTTGCATGCCTATCGTGTGGTTTTGCAGAAAACTGCGTCCGCGTCTACCAAAAGATGCGTGCGCATGCTTAAAACGCGCTTTGGCACAAATCCATGTGCGGATGTTAAAAAGAGCAGCATCGGCATGCGTTTCACGTCGTTTGGTAGAAATCCACGCGCGCGTTCTGCCAAAAGCACCATTTGCATGCATATCGTGTGGTTTTGCAGAAAACTGCGTCCGCGTCTACCAAAAGATGCATGTGCATGCTAAAAACGCGTTTTGGCACAAATCCATGTGCGGGTGCTAAAAAGAGCAGCATCGGCATGCTTTTCACGTCGTTTGGTAGAAATCCACGCGCGCGTTCTGCCAAAAGCACCATTTGCATGCATATCGTGTGCTTTTGCAGAAAACTGCGTCCGCGTCTACCAAAAGATGCATGCGCATGCTTAAAACGCGTTTTGGCACATATCCATGTGCGGATGTTAAAAAGAGCAGCATCGGCATGCTTTTCACGTCGTTTGGTAGAAATCCACGCGCGCGTTCTGCCAAAAGCACCATTTGCATGCATATCGCGTGGTTTTGCAGAAAACTGCGTCCGCGTCTACCAAAAGATGCATGCGCATGCTTAAAACGCGTTTTGGCACAAATCCATGTGCGGGTGCTAAAAAGAGCAGCATCGGCATGCTTTTCACGTCGTTTGGTAGAAATCCACACGCGCGTTCTGCCAAAAGCACCATTTGCATGCATATCGTGTGGTTTTGCAGAAAACTGCGTCCGCGTCTACCAAAAGATGCATGTGCATGCTAAAAACGCGTTTTGGCACAAATCCATGTGGGGGTGCTAAAAAGAGCAGCATCGGCATGCTTTTCACGTCGTTTGGTAGAAATCCACGCGCGCGTTCTGCCAAAAGCACCATTTGCATGCCTATCGTGTGGTTTTGCAGAAAACTGCGTCCGCGTCTACCAAAAGATGCATGCGCATGCTTAAAACGCGCTTTGGCACAAATCCATGTGCGGATGTTAAAAAGAGCAGCATCGGCATGCTTTTCACGTCGTTTGGTAGAAATCCACGCGCGCGTTCTGCCAAAAGCACCATTTGCATGCATATCGTGTGGTTTTGCAGAAAACTGCGTCCGCGTCTACCAAAAGATGCATGCGCATGCTTAAAACGCGCTTTGGCACAAATCCATGTGCGGATGTTAAAAAGAGCAGCATCGGCATGCTTTTCATGTCGTTTGGTAGAAATCCACGCGCGCGTTCTGCCAAAAGCACCATTTGCATGCATATCGTGTGGTTTTGCAGAAAACTGCGTCCGCGTCTACCAAAAGATGCATGCACATGCTTAAAACGCGTTTTGGCACAAATCCATGTGCGGGTGCAAAAAAGAGCAGCATCGGCATGCTTTTCACGTCGTTTGGTAGAAATCCACACGCGCGTTCTGCCAAAAGCACCATTTGCATGCATATCGTGTGGTTTTGCAGAAAACTGCGTCCGCGTCTACCAAAAGATGCATGTGCATGCTAAAAACGCGTTTTGGCACAAATCCATGTGCGGGTGCTAAAAAGAGCAGCATCGGCATGCTTTTCACGTCGTTTGGTAGAAATCCACACGCGCGTTCTGCCAAAAGCACCATTTGCATGCATATCGTGTGGTTTTGCAGAAAACTGCGTCCGCGTCTACCAAAAGATGCATGTGCATGCTAAAAACGCGTTTTGGCACAAATCCATGTGCGGGTGCTAAAAAGAGCAGCATCGGCATGCGTTTCACGTCGTTTGGTAGAAATCCACGCGCGCGTTCTGCCAAAAGCACCATTTGCATGCCTATCGTGTGGTTTTGCAGAAAACTGCGTCCGCGTCTACCAAAAGATGCATGCGCATGCCTAAAACGCGTTTTGGCACAAATCCATGTGCGGGTGCTAAAAAGAGCAGCATCGGCATGCTTTTCACGTCGTTTGGTAGAAATCCACGCGCGCGTTCTGCCAAAAGCACCATTTGCATGCATATCGTGTGGTTTTGCAGAAAACTGCGTCCGCGTCTACCAAAAGATGCATGCGCATGCTTAAAACGCGCTATGGCACAAATCCATGTGCGGATGTTAAAAAGAGCAGCATCGGCATGCTTTTCACGTCGTTTGGTAGAAATCCACGCGCGCGTTCTGCGAAAAGCACCATTTGCATGCATATCGTGTGGTTTTGCAGAAAACTGCGTCCGCGTCTACCAAAAGATGCATGCGCAAGCTGAAAACGCGTTTTGGCACAAATCCATGTGCGGATGTTAAAAAGAGCAGCATCGGCATGCTTTTCACGTCGTTTGGTAGAAATCCACGCGCGCGTTCTGCCAAAAGCACCATTTGCATGCATATCGTGTGGTTTTGCAGAAAACTGCGTCCGCGTCTACCAAAAGATCCATGCGCATGCTTAAAACGCGTTTTGGCACAAATCCATGTGCGGGTGCTAAAAAGAGCAGCATCGGCATGCTTTTCACGTCGTTTGGTAGAAATCCACACGCGCGTTCTGCCAAAAGCACCATTTGCATGCATATCGTGTGGTTTTGCAGAAAACTGCGTCCGCGTCTACCAAAACATGCATGTGCATGCTAAAAACGCGTTTTGGCACAAATCCATGTGCGGGTGCTAAAAAGAGCAGCATCGGCATGCTTTTCACGTCGTTTGGTAGAAATCCACGCGCGCGTTCTGCCAAAAGCACCATTTGCATGCCTATCGTGTGGTTTTGCAGAAAACTGCGTCCGCGTCTACCAAAAGATGCATGCGCATGCTTAAAACGCGCTTTGGCACAAATCCATGTGCGGATGTTAAAAAGAGCAGCATCGGCATGCGTTTCACGTCGTTTGGTAGAAATCCACGCGCGCGTTCTGCCAAAAGCACCATTTGCATGCATATCGTGTGGTTTTGCAGAAAACTGCGTCCGCGTCTACCAAAAGATGCATGTGCATGCTAAAAACGCGTTTTGGCACAAATCCATGTGCGGGTGCTAAAAAGAGCAGCATCGGCATGCTTTTCACGTCGTTTGGTAGAAATCCACGCGCGCGTTCTGCCAAAACCACCATTTGCATGCATATCGTGTGGTTTTGCAGAAAACTGCGTCCGCGTCTACCAAAAGATGCATGCGCATGCTTAAAACGCGTTTTGGCACAAATCCATGTGCGGGTGCTAAAAAGAGCAGCATCGGCATGCTTTTCACGTCGTTTGGTAGAAATCCACGCGCGCGTTCTGCCAAAAGCACCATTTGCATGCATATCGTGTGCTTTTGCAGAAAACTGCGTCCGCGTCTACCAAAAGATGCATGCGCATGCTTAAAACGCGTTTTGGCACATATCCATGTGCGGATGTTAAAAAGAGCAGCATCGGCATGCTTTTCACGTCGTTTGGTAGAAATCCACGCGCGCGTTCTGCCAAAAGCACCATTTGCATGCATATCGCGTGGTTTTGCAGAAAACTGCGTCCGCGTCTACCAAAAGATGCATGCGCATGCTTAAAACGCGTTTTGGCACAAATCCATGTGCGGGTGCTAAAAAGAGCAGCATCGGCATGCTTTTCACGTCGTTTGGTAGAAATCCACACGCGCGTTCTGCCAAAAGCACCATTTTTTGCATGCATATCGTGTGGTTTTGCAGAAAACTGCGTCCGCGTCTACCAAAAGATGCATGTGCATGCTAAAAACGCGTTTTGGCACAAATCCATGTGCGGATGTTAAAAAGAGCAGCATCGGCATGCTTTTCACGTCGTTTGGTAGAAATCCACGCGCGCGTTCTGCCAAAAGCACCATTTGCATGCCTATCGTGTGGTTTTGCAGAAAACTGCGTCCGCGTCTACCAAAAGATGCATGTGCATGCTAAAAACGCGCTTTGGCACAAATCCATGCGCGGATGTTAAAAAGAGCAGCATCGGCATGCTTTTCACGTCGTTTGGTAGAAATCCACACGCGCGTTCTGCCAAAAGCACCATTTGCATGCCTATCGTGTGGTTTTGCAGAAAACTGCGTCCGCGTCTACCAAAAGATGCATGCGCATGCTTAAAACGCGCTTTGGCACAAATCCATGTGCGGATGTTAAAAAGAGCAGCATCGGCATGCTTTTCACGTCGTTTGGTAGAAATCCACACGCGCGTTCTGCCAAAAGCACCATTTGCATGCATATCGTGTGGTTTTGCAGAAAACTGCGTCCGCGTCTACCAAAAGATGCATGCGCATGCTTAAAACGCGTTTTGGCACAAATCCATGTGCGGGTGCTAAAAAGAGCAGCATCGGCATGCTTTTCACGTCGTTTGGTAGAAATCCACACGCGCGTTCTGCCAAAAGCACCATTTGCATGCCTATCGTGTGGTTTTGCAGAAAACTGCGTCCGCGTCTACCAAAAGATGCATGCGCATGCTTAAAACGCGTTTTGGCACAAATCCATGTGCGGATGTTAAAAAGAGCAGCATCCGCATGCTTTTCACGTCGTTTGGTAGAAATCCACACGCGCGTTCTGCCAAAAGCACCATTTGCATGCATATCGTGTGGTTTTGCAGAAAACTGCGTCCGCGCCTACCAAAAGATGCATGCGCATGCTAAAAACGCGTTTTGGCACAAATCCATGTGCGGATGTTAAAAAGAGCAGCATCGGCATGCTTTTCACGTCGTTTGGTAGAAATCCACGCGCGCGTTCTGCCAAAAACACCATTTGCATGCATATCGTGTGGTTTTGCAGAAAACTGCGTCCGCGTCTACCAAAAGATGCATGCGCATGCTTAAAACGCGCTTTGGCACAAATCCATGCGCGGATGTTAAAAAGAGCAGCATCGGCAAGCTTTTCACGTCGTTTGGTAGAAATCCACACGCGCGTTCTGCCAAAAGCACCATTTGCATGCCTATCGTGTGGTTTTGCAGAAAACTGCGTCCGCGTCTACCAAAAGATGCATGCGCATGCTTAAAACGCGCTTTGGCACAAATCCATGTGCGGATGTTAAAAAGAGCAGCATCGGCATGCTTTTCACGTCGTTTGGTAGAAATCCACACGTGCGTTCTGCCAAAAGCACCATTTGCATGCCTATCGTGTGGTTTTGCAGAAAACTGCGTCCGCGTCTACCAAAAGATGCATGCGCATGCTAAAAACGCGCTTTGGCACAAATCCATGTGCGGATGTTAAAAAGAGCAGCATCGGCATGCTTTTCACGTCGTTTGGTAGAAATCCACGCGCGCGTTCTGCCAAAAGCACCATTTGCATGCATATCGTGTGGTTTTGCAGAAAACTGCGTCCGCGTCTACCAAAAGATGCATGCGCATGCTTAAAACGCGCTTTGGCAGAAATCCATGTGCGGATGTTAAAAAGAGCAGCATCGGCATGCTTTTCACGTCGTTTGGTAGAAATCCACACGCGCGTTCTGCCAAAAGCACCATTTGCATGCCTATCGTGTGGTTTTGCAGAAAACTGCGTCCGCGTCTACCAAAAGATGCATGCGCATGCTTAAAACGCGCTTTGGCACAAATCCATGTGCGGATGTTAAAAAGAGCAGCATCGGCATGCTTTTCACGTCGTTTGGTAGAAATCCACGCGCGCGTTCTGCCAAAAGCACCATTTGCATGCATATCGTGTGGTTTTGCAGAAAACTGCGTCCGCGTCTACCAAAAGATGCATGCGCATGCTTAAAACGCGTTTTGGCACAAATCCATGTGCGGGTGCTAAAAAGAGCAGCATCGGCATGCTTTTCACGTCGTTTGGTAGAAATCCACACGCGCGTTCTACCAAAAGCACCATTTGCATGCCTATCGTGTGGTTTTGCAGAAAACTGCGTCCGCGTCTACCAAAAGATGCATGCGCATGCTTAAAACGCGCTTTGGCACAAATCCATGTGCGGATGTTAAAAAGAGCAGCATCGGCATGCTTTTCACGTCGTTTGGTAGAAATCCACACGCGCGTTCTGCCAAAAGCACCATTTGCATGCATATCGTGTGGTTTTGCAGAAAACTGCGTCCGCGTCTACCAAAAGATGCATGTGCATGCTAAAAACGCGTTTTGGCACAAATCCATGTGCGGATGTTAAAAAGAGCAGCATCGGCATGCTTTTCACGTCGTTTGGTAGAAATGCACACGCGCGTTCTGCCAAAAGCACCATTTGCATGCATATCGTGTGGTTTTGCAGAAAACTGCGTCCGCGTCTACCAAAAGATGCATGTGCATGCTAAAAACGCGTTTTGGCACAAATCCATGTGCGGATGTTAAAAAGAGCAGCATCGGCATGCTTTTCACGTCGTTTGGTAGAAATCCACACGCGCGTTCTGCCAAAAGCACCATTTTCATGCATATCGTGTGGTTTTGCAGAAAACTGCGTCCGCGTCTACCAAAAGATGCATGTGCATGCTAAAAACGCGTTTTGGCACAAATCCATGTGCGGATGTTAAAAAGAGCAGCATCGGCATGCTTTTCACGTCGTTTGGTAGAAATCCACACGCGCGTTCTGCCAAAAGCACCATTTGCATGCCTATCGTGTGGTTTTGCAGAAAACTGCGTCCGCGTCTACCAAAAGATGCATGCGCATGCTTAAAACGCGTTTTGGCACAAATCCATGTGCGGATGTTAAAAAGAGCAGCATCGGCATGCTTTTCACGTCGTTTGGTAGAAATCCACACGCGCGTTCTGCCAAAAGCACCATTTGCATGCATATCGTGTAGTTTTGCAGAAAACTGCGTCCGCGTCTACCAAAAGATGCATGCGCATGCTTAAAACGCGCTTTGGCACAAATCCATGTGCGGATGTTAAAAAGAGCAGCATCGGCATGCTTTTCACGTCGTTTGGTAGAAATCCACACGCGCGTTCTGCCAAAAGCACCATTTGCATGCCTATCGTGTGGTTTTGCAGAAAACTGCGTCCGCGTCTACCAAAAGATGCATGCGCATGCTTAAAACGCGCTTTGGCACAAATCCATGTGCGGATGTTAAAAAGAGCAGCATCGGCATGCTTTTCACGTCGTTTGGTAGAAATCCACGCGCGCGTTCTGCCAAAAGCACCATTTGCATGCATATCGTGTTGTTTTGCAGAAAACTGCGTCCGCGTCTACCAAAAGATGCATGCGCATGCTTAAAACGCGTTTTGGCACAAATCCATGTGCGGGTGCTAAAAAGAGCAGCATCGGCATGCTTTTCACGTCGTTTGGTAGAAATCCACACGCGCGTTCTGCCAAAAGCACCATTTGCATGCCTATCGTGTGGTTTTGCAGAAAACTGCGTCCGCGTCTACCAAAAGATGCATGCGCATGCTTAAAACGCGCTTTGGCACAAATCCATGTGCGGATGTTAAAAAGTGCAGCATCGGCATGCTTTTCACGTCGTTTGGTAGAAATGCACACGCGCGTTCTGCCAAAAGCACCATTTGCATGCATATCGTGTGGTTTTGCAGAAAACTGCGTCCGCGTCTACCAAAAGATGCATGTGCATGCTAAAAACGCGTTTTGGCACAAATCCATGTGCGGATGTTAAAAAGAGCAGCATCGGCATGCTTTTCACGTCGTTTGGTAGAAATCCACGCGCGCGTTCTGCCAAAAGCACCATTTGCATGCATATCGTGTGGTTTTGCAGAAAACTGCGTCCGCGTCTACCAAAAGATGCATGCGCATGCTTAAAACGCGTTTTGGCACAAATCCATGTGCGGGTGCTAAAAAGAGCAGCATCGGCATGCTTTTCACGTCGTTTGGTAGAAATCCACACGCGCGTTCTGCCAAAAGCACCATTTGCATGCATATCGTGTGGTTTTGCAGAAAACTGCGTCCGCGTCTACCAAAAGATGCATGTGCATGCTAAAAACGCGTTTTGGCACAAATCCATGTGCGGATGTTAAAAAGAGCAGCATCGGCATGCTTTTCACGTCGTTTGGTAGAAATCCACACGCGCGTTCTGCCAAAAGCACCATTTGCATGCATATCGTGTGGTTTTGCAGAAAACTGCGTCCGCGTCTACCAAAAGATGCATGTGCATGCTAAAAACGCGTTTTGGCACAAATCCATGTGCGGATGTTAAAAAGAGCAGCATCGGCATGCTTTTCACGTCGTTTGGTAGAAATCCACGCGCGCGTTCTGCCAAAAGCACCATTTGCATGCCTATCGTGTGGTTTTGCAGAAAACTGCGTCCGCGTCTACCAAAAGATGCATGCGCATGCTTAAAACGCGCTTTGGCACAAATCCATGTGCGGATGTTAAAAAGAGCAGCATCGGCATGCTTTTCACGTCGTTTGGTAGAAATCCACGCGCGCGTTCTGCCAAAAGCACCATTTGCATGCATATCGTGTTGTTTTGCAGAAAACTGCGTCCGCGTCTACCAAAAGATGCATGCGCATGCTTAAAACGCGTTTTGGCACAAATCCATGTGCGGGTGCTAAAAAGAGCAGCATCGGCATGCTTTTCACGTCGTTTGGTAGAAATCCACACGCGCGTTCTGCCAAAAGCACCATTTGCATGCCTATCGTGTGGTTTTGCAGAAAACTGCGTCCGCGTCTACCAAAAGATGCATGCGCATGCTTAAAACGCGCTTTGGCACAAATCCATGTGCGGATGTTAAAAAGAGCAGCATCGGCATGCTTTTCACGTCGTTTGTTAGAAATGCACACGCGCGTTCTGCCAAAAGCACCATTTGCATGCATATCGTGTGGTTTTGCAGAAAACTGCGTCCGCGTCTACCAAAAGATGCATGTGCATGCTAAAAACGCGTTTTGGCACAAATCCATGTGCGGATGTTAAAAAGAGCAGCATCGGCATGCTTTTCACGTCGTTTGGTAGAAATCCACGCGCGCGTTCTGCCAAAAGCACCATTTGCATGCATATCGTGTGGTTTTGCAGAAAACTGCGTCCGCGTCTACCAAAAGATGCATGCGCATGCTTAAAACGCGTTTTGGCACAAATCCATGTGCGGGTGCTAAAAAGAGCAGCATCGGCATGCTTTTCACGTCGTTTGGTAGAAATCCACACGCGCGTTCTGCCAAAAGCACCATTTGCATGCATATCGTGTGGTTTTGCAGAAAACTGCGTCCGCGTCTACCAAAAGATGCATGTGCATGCTAAAAACGCGTTTTGGCACAAATCCATGTGCGGATGTTAAAAAGAGCAGCATCGGCATGCTTTTCACGTCGTTTGGTAGAAATCCACACGCGCGTTCTGCCAAAAGCACCATTTGCATGCATATCGTGTGGTTTTGCAGAAAACTGCGTCCGCGTCTACCAAAAGATGCATGTGCATGCTAAAAACGCGTTTTGGCACAAATCCATGTGCGGATGTTAAAAAGAGCAGCATCGGCATGCTTTTCACGTCGTTTGGTAGAAATCCACGCGCGCGTTCTGCCAAAAGCACCATTTGCATGCCTATCGTGTGGTTTTGCAGAAAACTGCGTCCGCGTCTACCAAAAGATGCATGCGCATGCTTAAAACGCGCTTTGGCACAAATCCATGTGCGGATGTTAAAAAGAGCAGCATCGGCATGCTTTTCACGTCGTTTGGTAGAAATCCACGCGCGCGTTCTGCCAAAAGCACCATTTGCATGCATATCGTGTTGTTTTGCAGAAAACTGCGTCCGCGTCTACCAAAAGATGCATGCGCATGCTTAAAACGCGTTTTGGCACAAATCCATGTGCGGGTGCTAAAAAGAGCAGCATCGGCATGCTTTTCACGTCGTTTGGTAGAAATCCACACGCGCGTTCTGCCAAAAGCACCATTTGCATGCCTATCGTGTGGTTTTGCAGAAAACTGCGTCCGCGTCTACCAAAAGATGCATGCGCATGCTTAAAACGCGCTTTGGCACAAATCCATGTGCGGATGTTAAAAAGAGCAGCATCGGCATGCTTTTCACGTCGTTTGTTAGAAATGCACACGCGCGTTCTGCCAAAAGCACCATTTGCATGCATATCGTGTGGTTTTGCAGAAAACTGCGTCCGCGTCTACCAAAAGATGCATGTGCATGCTAAAAACGCGTTTTGGCACAAATCCATGTGCGGATGTTAAAAAGAGCAGCATCGGCATGCTTTTCACGTCGTTTGGTAGAAATCCACGCGCGCGTTCTGCCAAAAGCACCATTTGCATGCATATCGTGTGGTTTTGCAGAAAACTGCGTCCGCGTCTACCAAAAGATGCATGCGCATGCTTAAAACGCGTTTTGGCACAAATCCATGTGCGGGTGCTAAAAAGAGCAGCATCGGCATGCTTTTCACGTCGTTTGGTAGAAATCCACACGCGCGTTCTGCCAAAAGCACCATTTGCATGCATATCGTGTGGTTTTGCAGAAAACTGCGTCCGCGTCTACCAAAAGATGCATGTGCATGCTAAAAACGCGTTTTGGCACAAATCCATGTGCGGATGTTAAAAAGAGCAGCATCGGCATGCTTTTCACGTCGTTTGGTAGAAATCCACACGCGCGTTCTGCCAAAAGCACCATTTGCATGCATATCGTGTGGTTTTGCAGAAAACTGCGTCCGCGTCTACCAAAAGATGCATGTGCATGCTAAAAACGCGTTTTGGCACAAATCCATGTGCGGATGTTAAAAAGAGCAGCATCGGCATGCTTTTCACGTCGTTTGGTAGAAATCCACGCGCGCGTTCTGCCAAAAGCACCATTTGCATGCATATCGTGTGGTTTTGCAGAAAACTGCGTCCGCGTCTACCAAAAGATGCATGCGCATGCTTAAAACGCGCTTTGGTACAAATCCATGTGCGGATGTTAAAAAGAGCAGCATCGGCATGCTTTTCACGTCGTTTGGTAGAAATCCACGCGCGCGTTCTGCCAAAAGCACCATTTGCATGCATATCGTGTGGTTTTGCAGAAAACTGCGTCCGCGTCTACCAAAAGATGCATGCGCATGCTTAAAACGCGTTTTGGCACAAATCCATGTGCGGGTGCTAAAAAGAGCAGCATCGGCATGCTTTTCACGTCGTTTGGTAGAAATCCACACGCGCGTTCTGCCAAAAGCACCATTTGCATGCATATCGTGTGGTTTTGCAGAAAACTGCGTCCGCGTCTACCAAAAGATGCATGTGCATGCTAAAAACGCGTTTTGGCACAAATCCATGTGCGGATGTTAAAAAGAGCAGCATCGGCATGCTTTTCACGTCGTTTGGTAGAAATCCACACGCGCGTTCTGCCAAAAGCACCATTTGCATGCATATCGTGTGGTTTTGCAGAAAACTGCGTCCGCGTCTACCAAAAGATGCATGCGCATGCTAAAAACGCGTTTTGGCACAAATCCATGTGCGGATGTTAAAAAGAGCAGCATCGGCATGCTTTTCACGTCGTTTGGTAGAAATCCACGCGCGCGTTCTGCCAAAAGCACCATTTGCATGCATATCGTGTGGTTTTGCAGAAAACTGCGTCCGCGTCTACCAAAAGATGCATGTGCATGCTAAAAACGCGTTTTGGCACAAATCCATGTGCGGATGTTAAAAAGAGCAGCATCGGCATGCTTTTCACGTCGTTTGGTAGAAATCCACACGCGCGTTCTGCCAAAAGCACCATTTGCATGCATATCGTGTGGTTTTGCAGAAAACTGCGTCCGCGTCTACCAAAAGATGCATGCGCATGCTTAAAACGCGCTTTGGCACAAATCCATGCGCGGATGTTAAAAAGAGCAGCATCGGCATGCTTTTCACGTCGTTTGGTAGAAATCCACACGCGCGTTCTGCCAAAAGCACCATTTGCATGCCTATCGTGTGGTTTTGCAGAAAACTGCGTCCGCGTCTACCAAAAGATGCATGCGCATGCTTAAAACGCGCTTTGGCACAAATCCATGTGCGGATGTTAAAAAGAGCAGCATCGGCATGCTTTTCACGTCGTTTGGTAGAAATCCACGCGCGCGTTCTGCCAAAAGCACCATTTGCATGCCTATCGTGTGGTTTAGCAGAAAACTGCGTCCGCGTCTACCAAAAGATGCATGCGCATGCTTAAAACGCGTTTTGGCACAAATCCATGTGCGGGTGCTAAAAAGAGCAGCATCGGCATGCTTTTCACGTCGTTTGGTAGAAATCCACACGCGCGTTCTGCCAAAAGCACCATTTGCATGCCTATCGTGTGGTTTAGCAGAAAACTGCGTCCGCGTCTACCAAAAGATGCATGCGCATGCTTAAAACGCGTTTTGGCACAAATCCATGTGCGGATGTTAAAAAGAGCAGCATCGGCATGCTTTTCACGTCGTTTGGTAGAAATCCACACGCGCGTTCTGCCAAAAGCACCATTTGCATGCATATCGTGTGGTTTTGCAGAAAACTGCGTCCGCGTCTACCAAAAGATGCATGCGCATGCTAAAAACGCTTTTTGGCACAAATCCATGTGCGGATGTTAAAAAGAGCAGCATCGGCATGCTTTTCACGTCGTTTGGTAGAAATCCACGCGCGCGTTCTGCCAAAAGCACCATTTGCATGCATATTGTGTGGTTTTGCAGAAAACTGCGTCCGCGTCTACCAAAAGATGCATGCGCATGCTTAAAACGCGTTTTGGCACAAATCCATGTGCGGGTGCTAAAAAGAGCAGCATCGGCATGCTTTTCACGTCGTTTGGTAGAAATCCACACGCGCGTTCTGCCGAAAGCACCATTTGCATGCCTATCGTGTGGTTTTGCAGAAAACTGCGTCCGCGTCTACCAAAAGATGCATGTGCATGCTAAAAACGCGTTTTGGCACAAATCCATGTGCGGGTGTTAAAAAGAGCAGCATCGGCATGCTTTTCACGTCGTTTGGTAGAAATCCACGCGCGCGTTCTGCCAAAAGCACCATTTGCATGCATATCGTGTGGTTTTGCAGAAAACTGCGTCCGCGTCTACCAAAAGATGCATGCGCATGCTTAAAACGCGTTTTGGCACAAATCCATGTGCGGGTGCTAAAAAGAGCAGCATCGGCATGCTTTTCACGTCGTTTGGTAGAAATCCACACGCGCGTTCTGCCAAAAGCACCATTTGCATGCATATCGTGTGGTTTTGCAGAAAACTGCGTCCGCGTCTACCAAAAGATGCATGTGCATGCTAAAAACGCGTTTTGGCACAAATCCATGTGGGGATGTTAAAAAGAGCAGCATCGGCATGCTTTTCACGTCGTTTGGTAGAAATCCACACGCGCGTTCTGCCAAAAGCACCATTTGCATGCCTATCGTGTGGTTTTGCAGAAAACTGCGTCCGCGTCTACCAAAAGATGCATGCGCATGCTTAAAACGCGCTTTGGCACAAATCCATGTGCGGATGTTTAAAAGAGCAGCATCGGCATGCTTTTCACGTCGTTTGGTAGAAATCCACGCGCGCGTTCTGCCAAAAGCACCATTTGCATGCCTATCGTGTGGTTTTGCAGAAAACTGCGTCCGCGTCTACCAAAAGATGCATGCGCATGCTTAAAACGCGTTTTGGCACAAATCCATGTGCGGGTGCTAAAAAGAGCAGCATCGGCATGCTTTTCACGTCGTTTGGTAGAAATCCACACGCGCGTTCTGCCAAAAGCACCATTTGCATGCATATCGTGTGGTTTAGCAGAAAACTGCGTCCGCGTCTACCAAAAGATGCATGCGCCTGCTAAAAACGCGTTTTGGCACAAATCCATGTGCGGATGTTAAAAAGAGCAGCATCGGCATGCTTTTCACGTCGTTTGGTAGAAATCCACACGCGCGTTCTGCCAAAAGCACCATTTGCATGCATATCGTGTGGTTTTGCAGAAAACTGCGTCCGCGTCTACCAAAAGATGCATGTGCATGCTAAAAACGCGTTTTGGCACAAATCCATGTGCGGATGTTAAAAAGAGCAGCATCGGCATGCTTTTCACGTCGTTTGGTAGAAATCCACGCGCGCGTTCTGCCAAAAGCACCATTTGCATGCCTATCGTGTGGTTTTGCAGAAAACTGCGTCCGCGTCTACCAAAAGATGCATGCGCATGCTTAAAACGCGCTTTGGCACAAATCCATGCGCGGATGTTAAAAAGAGCAGCATCGGCATGCTTTTCACGTCGTTTGGTAGAAATCCACACGCGCGTTCTGCCAAAAGCACCATTTGCATGCCTATCGTGTGGTTTTGCAGAAAACTGCGTCCGCGTCTACCAAAAGATGCATGCGCATGCTTAAAACGCGCTTTGGCACAAATCCATGTGCGGATGTTAAAAAGAGCAGCATCGGCATGCTTTTCACGTCGTTTGGTAGAAATCCACGCGCGCGTTCTGCCAAAAGCACCATTTGCATGCCTATCGTGTGGTTTTGCAGAAAACTGCGTCCGCGTCTACCAAAAGATGCATGCGCATGCTTAAAACGCGTTTTGGCACAAATCCATGTGCGGGTGCTAAAAAGAGCAGCATCGGCATGCTTTTCACGTCGTTTGGTAGAAATCCACACGCGCGTTCTGCCAAAAGCACCATTTGCATGCCTATCGTGTGGTTTTGCAGAAAACTGCGTCCGCGTCTACCAAAAGATGCATGCGCATGCTTAAAACGCGTTTTGGCACAAATCCATGTGCGGATGTTAAAAAGAGCAGCATCGGCATGCTTTTCACGTCGTTTGGTAGAAATCCACACGCGCGTTCTGCCAAAAGCACCATTTGCATGCATATCGTGTGGTTTTGCAGAAAACTGCGTCCGCGTCTACCAAAAGATGCATGCGCATGCTAAAAACGCGTTTTGGCACAAATCCATGTGCGGATGTTAAAAAGAGCAGCATCGGCATGCTTTTCACGTCGTTTGGTAGAAATCCACGCGCGCGTTCTGCCAAAAACACCATTTGCATGCATATCGTGTGGTTTTGCAGAAAACTGCGTCCGCGTCTACCAAAAGATGCATGCGCATGCTTAAAACGCGCTTTGGCACAAATCCATGCGCGGATGTTAAAAAGAGCAGCATCGGCATGCTTTTCACGTCGTTTGGTAGAAATCCACACGCGCGTTCTGCCAAAAGCACCATTTGCATGCCTATCGTGTGGTTTTGCAGAAAACTGCGTCCGCGTCTACCAAAAGATGCATGCGCATGCTTAAAACGCGCTTTGGCACAAATCCATGTGCGGATGTTAAAAAGAGCAGCATCGGCATGCTTTTCACGTCGTTTGGTAGAAATCCACGCGCGCGTTCTGCCAAAAGCACCATTTGCATGCCTATCGTGTGGTTTTGCAGAAAACTGCGTCCGCGTCTACCAAAAGATGCATGCGCATACTTAAAACGCGTTTTGGCACAAATCCATGTGCGGGTGCTAAAAAGAGCAGCATCGGCATGCTTTTCACGTCGTTTGGTAGAAATCCACACGCGCGTTCTGCCAAAAGCACCATTTGCATGCCTATCGTGTGGTTTTGCAGAAAACTGCGTCCGCGTCTACCAAAAGATGCATGCGCATGCTTAAAACGCGTTTTGGCACAAATCCATGTGCGGATGTTAAAAAGAGCAGCATCGGCATGCTTTTCACGTCGTTTGGTAGAAATCCACACGCGCGTTCTGCCAAAAGCACCATTTGCATGCATATCGTGTGGTTTTGCAGAAAACTGCGTCCGCGTCTACCAAAAGATGCATGCGCATGCTAAAAACGCGTTTTGGCACAAATCCATGTGCGGATGTTAAAAAGAGCAGCATCGGCATGCTTTTCACGTCGTTTGGTAGAAATCCACGCGCGCGTTCTGCCAAAAGCACCATTTGCATGCATATCGTGTGGTTTTGCAGAAAACTGCGTCCGCGTCTACCAAAAGATGCATGCGCATGCTTAAAACGCGTTTTGGCACAAATCCATGTGCGGGTGCTAAAAAGAGCAGCATCGGCATGCTTTTCACGTCGTTTGGTAGAAATCCACACGCGCGTTCTGCCAAAAGCACCATTTGCATGCCTATCGTGTGGTTTTGCAGAAAACTGCGTCCGCGTCTACCAAAAGATGCATGCGCATGCTTAAAACGCGTTTTGGCACAAATCCATGTGCGGATGTTAAAAAGAGCAGCATCGGCATGCTTTTCACGTCGTTTGGTAGAAATCCACACGCGCGTTCTGCCAAAAGCACCATTTGCATGCATATCGTGTGGTTTTGCAGAAAACTGCGTCCGCGTCTACCAAAAGATGCATGCGCATGCTAAAAACGCGTTTTGGCACAAATCCATGTGCGGATGTTAAAAAGAGCAGCATCGGCATGCTTTTCACGTCGTTTGGTAGAAATCCACGCGCGCGTTCTGCCAAAAACACCATTTGCATGCATATCGTGTGGTTTTGCAGAAAACTGCGTCCGCGTCTACCAAAAGATGCATGCGCATGCTTAAAACGCGCTTTGGCACAAATCCATGCGCGGATGTTAAAAAGAGCAGCATCGGCATGCTTTTCACGTCGTTTGGTAGAAATCCACACGCGCGTTCTGCCAAAAGCACCATTTGCATGCCTATCGTGTGGTTTGCAGAAAACTGCGTCCGCGTCTACCAAAAGATGCATGCGCATGCTTAAAACGCGCTTTGGCACAAATCCATGTGCGGATGTTAAAAAGAGCAGCATCGGCATGCTTTTCACGTCGTTTGGTAGAAATCCACGCGCGCGTTCTGCCAAAAGCACCATTTGCATGCCTATCGTGTGGTTTTGCAGAAAACTGCGTCCGCGTCTACCAAAAGATGCATGCGCATGCTTAAAACGCGTTTTGGCACAAATCCATGTGCGGGTGCTAAAAAGAGCAGCATCGGCATGCTTTTCACGTCGTTTGGTAGAAATCCACACGCGCGTTCTGCCAAAAGCACCATTTGCATGCCTATCGTGTGGTTTTGCAGAAAACTGCGTCCGCGTCTACCAAAAGATGCATGCGCATGCTTAAAACGCGTTTTGGCACAAATCCATGTGCGGATGTTAAAAAGAGCAGCATCGGCATGCTTTTCACGTCGTTTGGTAGAAATCCACACGCGCGTTCTGCCAAAAGCACCATTTGCATGCATATCGTGTGGTTTTGCAGAAAACTGCGTCCGCGTCTACCAAAAGATGCATGCGCATGCTAAAACGCGTTTTGGCACAAATCCATGTGCGGATGTTAAAAAGATCAGCATCGGCATGCTTTTCACGTCGTTTGGTAGAAATCCACGCGCGCGTTCTGCCAAAAGCACCATTTGCATGCATATCGTGTGGTTTTGCAGAAAACTGCGTCCGCGTCTACCAAAAGATGCATGCGCATGCTTAAAACGCGTTTTGGCACAAATCCATGTGCGGGTGCTAAAAAGAGCAGCATCGGCATGCTTTTCACGTCGTTTGGTAGAAATCCACACGCGCGTTCTGCCAAAAGCACCATTTGCATGCCTATCGTGTGGTTTTGCAGAAAACTGCGTCCGCGTCTACCAAAAGATGCATGCGCATGCTTAAAACGCGTTTTGGCACAAATCTATGTGCGGGTGCTAAAAAGAGCAGCATCGGCATGCTTTTCACGTCGTTTGGTAGAAATCCACACGCGCGTTCTGCCAAAAGCACCATTTGCATGCATATCGTGTGGTTTTGCAGAAAACTGCGTCCGCGTCTACCAAAAGATGCATGTGCATGCTAAAAACGCGTTTTGGCACAAATCCATGTGCGGATGTTAAAAAGAGCAGCATCGGCATGCTTTTCACGTCGTTTGGTAGAAATCCACACGTGCGTTCTGCCAAAAGCACCATTTGCATGCCTATCGTGTGGTTTTGCAGAAAACTGCGTCCGCGTCTACCAAAAGATGCATGCGCATGCTAAAAACGCGCTTTGGCACAAATCCATGTGCGGATGTTAAAAAGAGCAGCATCGGCATGCTTTTCACGTCGTTTGGTAGAAATCCACGCGCGCGTTCTGCCAAAAGCACCATTTGCATGCATATCGTGTGGTTTTGCAGAAAACTGCGTCCGCGTCTACCAAAAGATGCATGCGCATGCTTAAAACGCGCTTTGGCACAAATCCATGTGCGGATGTTAAAAAGAGCAGCATCGGCATGCTTTTCACGTCGTTTGGTAGAAATCCACACGCGCGTTCTGCCAAAAGCACCATTTGCATGCCTATCGTGTGGTTTTGCAGAAAACTGCGTCCGCGTCTACCAAAAGATGGATGCGCATGCTTAAAACGCGCTTTGGCACAAATCCATGTGCGGATGTTAAAAAGAGCAGCATCGGCATGCTTTTCACGTCGTTTGGTAGAAATCCACGCGCGCGTTCTGCCAAAAGCACCATTTGCATGCATATCGTGTGGTTTTGCAGAAAACTGCGTCCGCGTCTACCAAAAGATGCATGCGCATGCTTAAAACGCGTTTTGGCACAAATCCATGTGCGGGTGCTAAAAAGAGCAGCATCGGCATGCTTTTCACGTCGTTTGGTAGAAATCCACACGCGCGTTCTGCCAAAAGCACCATTTGCATGCCTATCGTGTGGTTTTGCAGAAAACTGCGTCCGCGTCTACCAAAAGATGCATGCGCATGCTTAAAACGCGCTTTGGCACAAATCCATGTGCGGATGTTAAAAAGAGCAGCATCGGCATGCTTTTCACGTCGTTTGGTAGAAATCCACACGCGCGTTCTGCCAAAAGCACCATTTGCATGCATATCGTGTGGTTTTGCAGAAAACTGCGTCCGCGTCTACCAAAAGATGCATGTGCATGCTAAAAACGCGTTTTGGCACAAATCCATGTGCGGATGTTAAAAAGAGCAGCATCGGCATGCTTTTCACGTCGTTTGGTAGAAATGCACACGCGCGTTCTGCCAAAAGCACCATTTGCATGCATATCGTGTGGTTTTGCAGAAAACTGCGTCCGCGTCTACCAAAAGATGCATGTGCATGCTAAAAACGCGTTTTGGCACAAATCCATGTGCGGATGTTAAAAAGAGCAGCATCGGCATGCTTCTCACGTCGTTTGGTAGAAATCCACACGCGCGTTCTGCCAAAAGCACCATTTGCATGCCTATCGTGAGGTTTTGCAGAAAACTGCGTCCGCGTCTACCAAAAGATGCATGCGCATGCTTAAAACGCGCTTTGGCACAAATCCATGTGCGGATGTTAAAAAGAGCAGCATCGGCATGCTTTTCACGTCGTTTGGTAGAAATCCACGCGCGCGTTCTGCCAAAAGCACCATTTGCATGCATATCGTGTGGTTTTGCAGAAAACTGCGTCCGCGTCTACCAAAAGATGCATGCGCATGCTTAAAACGCGTTTTGGCACAAATCCATGTGCGGGTGCTAAAAAGAGCAGCATCGGCATGCTTTTCACGTCGTTTGGTAGAAATCCACACGCGCGTTCTGCCAAAAGCACCATTTGCATGCATATCGTGTGGGTTTGCAGAAAACTGCGTCCGCGTCTACCAAAAGATGCATGTGCATGCTAAAAACGCGTTTTGGCACAAATCCATGTGCGGATGTTAAAAAGAGCAGCATCGGCATGCTTTTCACGTCGTTTGGTAGAAATCCACACGCGCGTTCTGCCAAAAGCACCATTTGCATGCATATCGTGTGGTTTTGCAGAAAACTGCGTCCGCGTCTACCAAAAGATGCATGCGCATGCTAAAAACGCGTTTTGGCACAAATCCATGTGCGGATGTTAAAAAGAGCAGCATCGGCATGCTTTTCACGTCGTTTGGTAGAAATCCACACGCGCGTTCTGCCAAAAGCACCATTTGCATGCATATCGTGTGGTTTTGCAGAAAACTGCGTCCGCGTCTACCAAAAGATGCATGTGCATGCTAAAAACGCGTTTTGGCACAAATCCATGTGCGGATGTTAAAAAGAGCAGCATCGGCATGCTTTTCACGTCGTTTGGTAGAAATCCACGCGCGCGTTCTGCCAAAAGCACCATTTGCATGCCTATCGTGTGGTTTTGCAGAAAACGGCGTCCGCGTCTACCAAAAGATGCATGCGCATGCTTAAAACGCGCTTTGGCACAAATCCATGCGCGGATGTTAAAAAGAGCAGCATCGGCATGCTTTTCACGTCGTTTGGTAGAAATCCACACGCGCGTTCTGCCAAAAGCACCATTTGCATGCCTATCGTGTGGTTTTGCAGAAAACTGCGTCCGCGTCTACCAAAAGATGCATGCGCATGCTTAAAACGCGCTTTGGCACAAATCCATGTGCGGATGTTAAAAAGAGCAGCATCGGCATGCTTTTCACGTCGTTTGGTAGAAATCCACGCGCGCGTTCTGCCAAAAGCACCATTTGCATGCCTATCGTGTGGTTTTGCAGAAAACTGCGTCCGCGTCTACCAAAAGATGCATGCGCATGCTTAAAACGCGTTTTGGCACAAATCCATGTGCGGGTGCTAAAAAGAGCAGCATCGGCATGCTTTTCACGTCGTTTGGTAGAAATCCACACGCGCGTTCTGCCAAAAGCACCATTTGCATGCCTATCGTGTGGTTTTGCAGAAAACTGCGTCCGCGTCTACCAAAAGATGCATGCGCATGCTTAAAACGCGTTTTGGCACAAATCCATGTGCGGATGTTAAAAAGAGCAGCATCGGCATGCTTTTCACGTCGTTTGGTAGAAATCCACACGCGCGTTCTGCCAAAAGCACCATTTGCATGCATATCGTGTGGTTTTGCAGAAAACTGCGTCCGCGTCTACCAAAAGATGCATGCGCATGCTAAAAACGCGTTTTGGCACAAATCCATGTGCGGATGTTAAAAAGAGCAGCATCGGCATGCTTTTCACGTCGTTTGGTAGAAATCCACTCGCGCGTTCTGCCAAAAGCACCATTTGCATGCATATCGTGTGGTTTTGCAGAAAACTGCGTCCGCGTCTACCAAAAGATGCATGCGCATGCTTAAAACGCGTTTTGGCACAAATCCATGTGCGGGTGCTAAAAAGAGCAGCATCGGCATGCTTTTCACGTCGTTTGGTAGAAATCCACACGCGCGTTCTGCCAAAAGCACCATTTGCATGCCTATCGTGTGGTTTTGCAGAAAACTGCGTCCGCGTCTACCAAAAGATGCATGTGCATGCTAAAAACGCGTTTTGGCACAAATCCATGTGCGGATGTTAAAAAGAGCAGCATCGGCATGCTTTTCACGTCGTTTGGTAGAAATCCACTCGCGCGTTCTGCCAAAAGCACCATTTGCATGCATATCGTGTGGTTTTGCAGAAAACTGCGTCCGCGTCTACCAAAAGATGCATGCGCATGCTTAAAACGCGTTTTGGCACAAATCCATGTGCGGGTGCTAAAAAGAGCAGCATCGGCATGCTTTTCACGTCGTTTGGTAGAAATCCACACGCGCGTTCTGCCAAAAGCACCATTTGCATGCCTATCGTGTGGTTTTGCAGAAAACTGCGTCCGCGTCTACCAAAAGATGCATGTGCATGCTAAAAACGCGTTTTGGCACAAATCCATGTGCGGATGTTAAAAAGAGCAGCATCGGCATGCTTTTCACGTCGTTTGGTAGAAATCCACACGCGCGTTCTGCCAAAAGCACCATTTGCATGCCTATCGTGAGGTTTTGCAGAAAACTGCGTCCGCGTCTACCAAAAGATGCATGCGCATGCTTAAAACGCGCTTTGGCACAAATCCATGTGCGGATGTTAAAAAGAGCAGCATCGGCATGCTTTTCACGTCGTTTGGTAGAAATCCACGCGCGCGTTCTGCCAAAAGCACCATTTGCATGCATATCGTGTGGTTTTGCAGAAAACTGCGTCCGCGTCTACCAAAAGATGCATGCGCATGCTTAAAACGCGTTTTGGCACAAATCCATGTGCGGGTGCTAAAAAGAGCAGCATCGGCATGCTTTTCACGTCGTTTGGTAGAAATCCACACGCGCGTTCTGCCAAAAGCACCATTTGCATGCATATCGTGTGGTTTTGCAGAAAACGGCGTCCGCGTCTACCAAAAGATGCATGTGCATGCTAAAAACGCGTTTTGGCACAAATCCATGTGCGGATGTTAAAAAGAGCAGCATCGGCATGCTTTTCACGTCGTTTGGTAGAAATCCACACGCGCGTTCTGCCAAAAGCACCATTTGCATGCATATCGTGTGGTTTTGCAGAAAACTGCGTCCGCGTCTACCAAAAGATGCATGCGCATGCTAAAAACGCGTTTTGGCACAAATCCATGTGCGGATGTTAAAAAGAGCAGCATCGGCATGCTTTTCACGTCGTTTGGTAGAAATCCACACGCGCGTTCTGCCAAAAGCACCATTTGCATGCATATCGTGTGGTTTTGCAGAAAACTGCGTCCGCGTCTACCAAAAGATGCATGTGCATGCTAAAAACGCGTTTTGGCACAAATCCATGTGCGGATGTTAAAAAGAGCAGCATCGGCATGCTTTTCACGTCGTTTGGTAGAAATCCACGCGCGCGTTCTGCCAAAAGCACCATTTGCATGCCTATCGTGTGGTTTTGCAGAAAACTGCGTCCGCGTCTACCAAAAGATGCATGCGCATGCTTAAAACGCGCTTTGGCACAAATCCATGCGCGGATGTTAAAAAGAGCAGCATCGGCATGCTTTTCACGTCGTTTGGTAGAAATCCACACGCGCGTTCTGCCAAAAGCACCATTTGCATGCCTATCGTGTGGTTTTGCAGAAAACTGCGTCCGCGTCTACCAAAAGATGCATGCGCATGCTTAAAACGCGCTTTGGCACAAATCCATGTGCGGATGTTAAAAAGAGCAGCATCGGCATGCTTTTCACGTCGTTTGGTAGAAATCCACGCGCGCGTTCTGCCAAAAGCACCATTTGCATGCCTATCGTGTGGTTTTGCAGAAAACTGCGTCCGCGTCTACCAAAAGATGCATGCGCATGCTTAAAACGCGTTTTGGCACAAATCCATGTGCGGGTGCTAAAAAGAGCAGCATCGGCATGCTTTTCACGTCGTTTGGTAGAAATCCACACGCGCGTTCTGCCAAAAGCACCATTTGCATGCCTATCGTGTGGTTTTGCAGAAAACTGCGTCCGCGTCTACCAAAAGATGCATGCGCATGCTTAAAACGCGTTTTGGCACAAATCCATGTGCGGATGTTAAAAAGAGCAGCATCGGCATGCTTTTCACGTCGTTTGGTAGAAATCCACACGCGCGTTCTGCCAAAAGCACCATTTGCATGCATATCGTGTGGTTTTGCAGAAAACTGCGTCCGCGTCTACCAAAAGATGCATGCGCATGCTAAAAACGCGTTTTGGCACAAATCCATGTGCGGATGTTAAAAAGAGCAGCATCGGCATGCTTTTCACGTCGTTTGGTAGAAATCCACGCGCGCGTTCTGCCAAAAGCACCATTTGCATGCATATCGTGTGGTTTTGCAGAAAACTGCGTCCGCGTCTACCAAAAGATGCATGCGCATGCTTAAAACGCGTTTTGGCACAAATCCATGTGCGGGTGCTAAAAAGAGCAGCATCGGCATGCTTTTCACGTCGTTTGGTAGAAATCCACACGCGCGTTCTGCCAAAAGCACCATTTGCATGCCTATCGTGTGGTTTTGCAGAAAACTGCGTCCGCGTCTACCAAAAGATGCATGCGCATGCTTAAAACGCGTTTTGGCACAAATCCATGTGCGGGTGCTAAAAAGAGCAGCATCGGCATGCTTTTCACGTCGTTTGGTAGAAATCCACACGCGCGTTCTGCCAAAAGCACCATTTGCATGCATATCGTGTGGTTTTGCAGAAAACTGCGTCCGCGTCTACCAAAAGATGCATGTGCATGCTAAAAACGCGTTTTGGCACAAATCCATGTGCGGATGTTAAAAAGAGCAGCATCGGCATGCTTTTCACGTCGTTTGGTAGAAATCCACACGTGCGTTCTGCCAAAAGCACCATTTGCATGCCTATCGTGTGGTTTTGCAGAAAACTGCGTCCGCGTCTACCAAAAGATGCATGCGCATGCTAAAAACGCGCTTTGGCACAAATCCATGTGCGGATGTTAAAAAGAGCAGCATCGGCATGCTTTTCACGTCGTTTGGTAGAAATCCACGCGCGCGTTCTGCCAAAAGCACCATTTGCATGCATATCGTGTGGTTTTGCAGAAAACTGCGTCCGCGTCTACCAAAAGATGCATGCGCATGCTTAAAACGAGCTTTGGCACAAATCCATGTGCGGATGTTAAAAAGAGCAGCATCGGCATGCTTTTCACGTCGTTTGGTAGAAATCCACACGCGCGTTCTGCCAAAAGCACCATTTGCATGCCTATCGTGTGGTTTTGCAGAAAACTGCGTCCGCGTCTACCAAAAGATGGATGCGCATGCTTAAAACGCGCTTTGGCACAAATCCATGTGCGGATGTTAAAAAGAGCAGCATCGGCATGCTTTTCACGTCGTTTGGTAGAAATCCACGCGCGCGTTCTGCCAAAAGCACCATTTGCATGCATATCGTGTGGTTTTGCAGAAAACTGCGTCCGCGTCTACCAAAAGATGCATGCGCATGCTTAAAACGCGTTTTGGCACAAATCCATGTGCGGGTGCTAAAAAGAGCAGCATCGGCATGCTTTTCACGTCGTTTGGTAGAAATCCACACGCGCGTTCTGCCAAAAGCACCATTTGCATGCCTATCGTGTGGTTTTGCAGAAAACTGCGTCCGCGTCTACCAAAAGATGCATGCGCATGCTTAAAACGCGCTTTGGCACAAATCCATGTGCGGATGTTAAAAAGAGCAGCATCGGCATGCTTTTCACGTCGTTTGGTAGAAATCCACACGCGCGTTCTGCCAAAAGCACCATTTGCATGCATATCGTGTGGTTTTGCAGAAAACTGCGTCCGCGTCTACCAAAAGATGCATGTGCATGCTAAAAACGCGTTTTGGCACAAATCCATGTGCGGATGTTAAAAAGAGCAGCATCGGCATGCTTTTCACGTCGTTTGGTAGAAATCCACGCGCGCGTTCTGCCAAAAGCACCATTTGCATGCATATCGTGTGGTTTTGCAGAAAACTGCGTCCGCGTCTACCAAAAGATGCATGCGCATGCTTAAAACGCGTTTTGGCACAAATCCATGTGCGGGTGCTAAAAAGAGCAGCATCGGCATGCTTTTCACGTCGTTTGGTAGAAATCCACACGCGCGTTCTGCCAAAAGCACCATTTGCATGCCTATCGTGTGGTTTTGCAGAAAACTGCGTCCGCGTCTACCAAAAGATGCATGCGCATGCTTAAAACGCGTTTTGGCACAAATCCATGTGCGGGTGCTAAAAAGAGCAGCATCGGCATGCTTTTCACGTCGTTTGGTAGAAATCCACACGCGCGTTCTGCCAAAAGCACCATTTGCATGCATATCGTGTGGTTTTGCAGAAAACTGCGTCCGCGTCTACCAAAAGATGCATGTGCATGCTAAAAACGCGTTTTGGCACAAATCCATGTGCGGATGTTAAAAAGAGCAGCATCGGCATGCTTTTCACGTCGTTTGGTAGAAATCCACACGTGCGTTCTGCCAAAAGCACCATTTGCATGCCTATCGTGTGGTTTTGCAGAAAACTGCGTCCGCGTCTACCAAAAGATGCATGCGCATGCTAAAAACGCGCTTTGGCACAAATCCATGTGCGGATGTTAAAAAGAGCAGCATCGGCATGCTTTTCACGTCGTTTGGTAGAAATCCACGCGCGCGTTCTGCCAAAAGCACCATTTGCATGCATATCGTGTGGTTTTGCAGAAAACTGCGTCCGCGTCTACCAAAAGATGCATGCGCATGCTTAAAACGAGCTTTGGCACAAATCCATGTGCGGATGTTAAAAAGAGCAGCATCGGCATGCTTTTCACGTCGTTTGGTAGAAATCCACACGCGCGTTCTGCCAAAAGCACCATTTGCATGCCTATCGTGTGGTTTTGCAGAAAACTGCGTCCGCGTCTACCAAAAGATGGATGCGCATGCTTAAAACGCGCTTTGGCACAAATCCATGTGCGGATGTTAAAAAGAGCAGCATCGGCATGCTTTTCACGTCGTTTGGTAGAAATCCACGCGCGCGTTCTGCCAAAAGCACCATTTGCATGCATATCGTGTGGTTTTGCAGAAAACTGCGTCCGCGTCTACCAAAAGATGCATGCGCATGCTTAAAACGCGTTTTGGCACAAATCCATGTGCGGGTGCTAAAAAGAGCAGCATCGGCATGCTTTTCACGTCGTTTGGTAGAAATCCACACGCGCGTTCTGCCAAAAGCACCATTTGCATGCCTATCGTGTGGTTTTGCAGAAAACTGCGTCCGCGTCTACCAAAAGATGCATGCGCATGCTTAAAACGCGCTTTGGCACAAATCCATGTGCGGATGTTAAAAAGAGCAGCATCGGCATGCTTTTCACGTCGTTTGGTAGAAATCCACACGCGCGTTCTGCCAAAAGCACCATTTGCATGCATATCGTGTGGTTTTGCAGAAAACTGCGTCCGCGTCTACCAAAAGATGCATGTGCATGCTAAAAACGCGTTTTGGCACAAATCCATGTGCGGATGTTAAAAAGAGCAGCATCGGCATGCTTTTCACGTCGTTTGGTAGAAATGCACACGCGCGTTCTGCCAAAAGCACCATTTGCATGCATATCGTGTGGTTTTGCAGAAAACTGCGTCCGCGTCTACCAAAAGATGCATGTGCATGCTAAAAACGCGTTTTGGCACAAATCCATGTGCGGATGTTAAAAAGAGCAGCATCGGCATGCTTTTCACGTCGTTTGGTAGAAATCCACACGCGCGTTCTGCCAAAAGCACCATTTGCATGCCTATCGTGAGGTTTTGCAGAAAACTGCGTCCGCGTCTACCAAAAGATGCATGCGCATGCTTAAAACGCGCTTTGGCACAAATCCATGTGCGGATGTTAAAAAGAGCAGCATCGGCATGCTTTTCACGTCGTTTGGTAGAAATCCACGCGCGCGTTCTGCCAAAAGCACCATTTGCATGCATATCGTGTGGTTTTGCAGAAAACTGCGTCCGCGTCTACCAAAAGATGCATGCGCATGCTTAAAACGCGTTTTGGCACAAATCCATGTGCGGGTGCTAAAAAGAGCAGCATCGGCATGCTTTTCACGTCGTTTGGTAGAAATCCACACGCGCGTTCTGCCAAAAGCACCATTTGCATGCATATCGTGTGGTTTTGCAGAAAACTGCGTCCGCGTCTACCAAAAGATGCATGTGCATGCTAAAAACGCGTTTTGGCACAAATCCATGTGCGGATGTTAAAAAGAGCAGCATCGGCATGCTTTTCACGTCGTTTGGTAGAAATCCACACGCGCGTTCTGCCAAAAGCACCATTTGCATGCCTATCGTGTGGTTTTGCAGAAAACTGCGTCCGCGTCTACCAAAAGATGCATGTGCTTGCTAAAAACGCGTTTTGGCACAAATCCATGTGCGGATGTTAAAAAGAGCAGCATCGGCATGCTTTTCACGTCGTTTGGTAGAAATCCACTCGCGCGTTCTGCCAAAAGCACCATTTGCATGCATATCGTGTGGTTTTGCAGAAAACTGCGTCCGCGTCTACCAAAAGATGCATGCGCATGCTTAAAACGCGTTTTGGCACAAATCCATGTGCGGGTGCTAAAAAGAGCAGCATCGGCATGCTTTTCACGTCGTTTGGTAGAAATCCACACGCGCGTTCTGCCAAAAGCACCATTTGCATGCCTATCGTGTGGTTTTGCAGAAAACTGCGTCCGCGTCTACCAAAAGATGCATGTGCATGCTAAAAACGCGTTTTGGCACAAATCCATGTGCGGATGTTAAAAAGAGCAGCATCGGCATGCTTTTCACGTCGTTTGGTAGAAATGCACACGCGCGTTCTGCCAAAAGCACCATTTGCATGCATATCGTGTGGTTTTGCAGAAAACTGCGTCCGCGTCTACCAAAAGATGCATGTGCATGCTAAAAACGCGTTTTGGCACAAATCCATGTGCGGATGTTAAAAAGAGCAGCATCGGCATGCTTTTCACGTCGTTTGGTAGAAATCCACACGCGCGTTCTGCCAAAAGCACCATTTGCATGCCTATCGTGAGGTTTTGCAGAAAACTGCGTCCGCGTCTACCAAAAGATGCATGCGCATGCTTAAAACGCGCTTTGGCACAAATCCATGTGCGGATGTTAAAAAGAGCAGCATCGGCATGCTTTTCACGTCGTTTGGTAGAAATGCGCGCGCGCGTTCTGCCAAAAGCACCATTTGCATGCATATCGTGTGGTTTTGCAGAAAACTGCGTCCGCGTCTACCAAAAGATGCATGCGCATGCTTAAAACGCGTTTTGGCACAAATCCATGTGCGGGTGCTAAAAAGAGCAGCATCGGCATGCTTTTCACGTCGTTTGGTAGAAATCCACACGCGCGTTCTGCCAAAAGCACCATTTGCATGCATATCGTGTGGTTTTGCAGAAAACTGCGTCCGCGTCTACCAAAAGATGCATGCGCATGCTAAAAACGCGTTTTGGCACAAATCCATGTGCGGATGTTAAAAAGAGCAGCATCGGCATGCTTTTCACGTCGTTTGGTAGAAATCCACACGCGCGTTCTGCCAAAAGCACCATTTGCATGCATATCGTGTGGTTTTGCAGAAAACTGCGTCCGCGTCTACCAAAAGATGCATGCGCATGCTAAAAACGCGTTTTGGCACAAATCCATGTGCGGATGTTAAAAAGAGCAGCATCGGCATGCTTTTCACGTCGTTTGGTAGAAATCCACACGCGCGTTCTGCCAAAAGCACCATTTGCATGCCTATCGTGTGGTTTTGCAGAAAACTGCGTCCGCGTCTACCAAAAGATGGATGCGCATGCTTAAAACGCGCTTTGGCACAAATCCATGTGCGGATGTTAAAAAGAGCAGCATCGGCATGCTTTTCACGTCGTTTGGTAGAAATCCACGCGCGCGTTCTGCCAAAAGCACCATTTGCATGCATATCGTGTGGTTTTGCAGAAAACTGCGTCCGCGTCTACCAAAAGATGCATGCGCATGCTTAAAACGCGTTTTGGCACAAATCCATGTGCGGGTGCTAAAAAGAGCAGCATCGGCATGCTTTTCACGTCGTTTGGTAGAAATCCACACGCGCGTTCTGCCAAAAGCACCATTTGCATGCCTATCGTGTGGTTTTGCAGAAAACTGCGTCCGCGTCTACCAAAAGATGCATGCGCATGCTTAAAACGCGCTTTGGCACAAATCCATGTGCGGATGTTAAAAAGAGCAGCATCGGCATGCTTTTCACGTCGTTTGGTAGAAATCCACACGCGCGTTCTGCCAAAAGCACCATTTGCATGCATATCGTGTGGTTTTGCAGAAAACTGCGTCCGCGTCTACCAAAAGATGCATGTGCATGCTAAAAACGCGTTTTGGCACAAATCCATGTGCGGATGTTAAAAAGAGCAGCATCGGCATGCTTTTCACGTCGTTTGGTAGAAATGCACACGCGCGTTCTGCCAAAAGCACCATTTGCATGCATATCGTGTGGTTTTGCAGAAAACTGCGTCCGCGTCTACCAAAAGATGCATGTGCATGCTAAAAACGCGTTTTGGCACAAATCCATGTGCGGATGTTAAAAAGAGCAGCATCGGCATGCTTTTCACGTCGTTTGGTAGAAATCCACACGCGCGTTCTGCCAAAAGCACCATTTGCATGCCTATCGTGAGGTTTTGCAGAAAACTGCGTCCGCGTCTACCAAAAGATGCATGCGCATGCTTAAAACGCGCTTTGGCACAAATCCATGTGCGGATGTTAAAAAGAGCAGCATCGGCATGCTTTTCACGTCGTTTGGTAGAAATCCACGCGCGCGTTCTGCCAAAAGCACCATTTGCATGCATATCGTGTGGTTTTGCAGAAAACTGCGTCCGCGTCTACCAAAAGATGCATGCGCATGCTTAAAACGCGTTTTGGCACAAATCCATGTGCGGGTGCTAAAAAGAGCAGCATCGGCATGCTTTTCACGTCGTTTGGTAGAAATCCACACGCGCGTTCTGCCAAAAGCACCATTTGCATGCATATCGTGTGGTTTTGCAGAAAACTGCGTCCGCGTCTACCAAAAGATGCATGCGCATGCTAAAAACGCGTTTTGGCACAAATCCATGTGCGGATGTTAAAAAGAGCAGCATCGGCATGCTTTTCACGTCGTTTGGTAGAAATCCACACGCGCGTTCTGCCAAAAGCACCATTTGCATGCATATCGTGTGGTTTTGCAGAAAACTGCGTCCGCGTCTACCAAAAGATGCATGTGCATGCTAAAAACGCGTTTTGGCACAAATCCATGTGCGGATGTTAAAAAGAGCAGCATCGGCATGCTTTTCACGTCGTTTGGTAGAAATCCACGCGCGCGTTCTGCCAAAAGCACCATTTGCATGCCTATCGTGTGGTTTTGCAGAAAACTGCGTCCGCGTCTACCAAAAGATGCATGCGCATGCTTAAAACGCGCTTTGGCACAAATCCATGCGCGGATGTTAAAAAGAGCAGCATCGGCATGCTTTTCACGTCGTTTGGTAGAAATCCACGCGCGCGTTCTGCCAAAAGCACCATTTGCATGCCTATCGTGTGGTTTTGCAGAAAACTGCGTCCGCGTCTACCAAAAGATGCATGCGCATGCTTAAAACGCGTTTTGGCACAAATCCATGTGCGGGTGCTAAAAAGAGCAGCATCGGCATGCTTTTCACGTCGTTTGGTAGAAATCCACACACGCGTTCTGCCAAAAGCACCATTTGCATGCCTATCGTGTGGTTTTGCAGAAAACTGCGTCCGCGTCTACCAAAAGATGCATGCGCATGCTTAAAACGCGTTTTGGCACAAATCCATGTGCGGATGTTAAAAAGAGCAGCATCGGCATGCTTTTCACGTCGTTTGGTAGAAATCCACACGCGCGTTCTGCCAAAAGCACCATTTGCATGCATATCGTGGGGTTTTGCAGAAAACTGCGTCCGCGTCTACCAAAAGATGCATGCGCATGCTAAAAACGCGTTTTGGCACAAATCCATGTGCGGATGTTAAAAAGAGCAGCATCGGCATGCTTTTCACGTCGTTTGGTAGAAATCCACGCGCGCGTTCTGCCAAAAGCACCATTTGCATGCATATCGTGTGGTTTTGCAGAAAACTGCGTCCGCGTCTACCAAAAGATGCATGCGCATGCTTAAAACGCGTTTTGGCACAAATCCATGTGCGGGTGCTAAAAAGAGCAGCATCGGCATGCTTTTCACGTCGTTTGGTAGAAATCCACACGCGCGTTCTGCCAAAAGCACCATTTGCATGCCTATCGTGTGGTTTTGCAGAAAACTGCGTCCGCGTCTACCAAAAGATGCATGCGCATGCTTAAAACGCGTTTTGGCACAAATCCATGTGCGGGTGCTAAAAAGAGCAGCATCGGCATGCTTTTCACGTCGTTTGGTAGAAATCCACACGCGCGTTCTGCCAAAAGCACCATTTGCATGCATACCGTGTGGTTTTGCAGAAAACTGCGTCCGCGTCTACCAAAAGATGCATGTGCATGCTAAAAACGCGTTTTGGCACAAATCCATGTGCGGATGTTAAAAAGAGCAGCATCGGCATGCTTTTCACGTCGTTTGGTAGAAATCCACACGTGCGTTCTGCCAAAAGCACCATTTGCATGCCTATCGTGTGGTTTTGCAGAAAACTGCGTCCGCGTCTACCAAAAGATGCATGCGCATGCTAAAAACGCGCTTTGGCACAAATCCATGTGCGGATGTTAAAAAGAGCAGCATCGGCATGCTTTTCACGTCGTTTGGTAGAAATCCACGCGCGCGTTCTGCCAAAAGCACCATTTGCATGCATATCGTGTGGTTTTGCAGAAAACTGCGTCCGCGTCTACCAAAAGATGCATGCGCATGCTTAAAACGCGCTTTGGCACAAATCCATGTGCGGATGTTAAAAAGAGCAGCATCGGCATCCTTTTCACGTCGTTTGGTAGAAATCCACACGCGCGTTCTGCCAAAAGCACCATTTGCATGCCTATCGTGTGGTTTTGCAGAAAACTGCGTCCGCGTCTACCAAAAGATGCATGCGCATGCTTAAAACGCGCTTTGGCACAAATCCATGTGCGGATGTTAAAAAGAGCAGCATCGGCATGCTTTTCACGTCGTTTGGTAGAAATCCACGCGCGCGTTCTGCCAAAAGCACCATTTGCATGCATATCGTGTGGTTTTGCAGAAAACTGCGTCCGCGTCTACCAAAAGATGCATGCGCATGCTTAAAACGCGTTTTGGCACAAATCCATGTGCGGGTGCTAAAAAGAGCAGCATCGGCATGCTTTTCACGTCGTTTGGTAGAAATCCACACGCGCGTTCTGCCAAAAGCACCATTTGCATGCCTATCGTGTGGTTTTGCAGAAAACTGCGTCCGCGTCTACCAAAAGATGCATGCGCATGCTTAAAACGCGCTTTGGCACAAATCCATGTGCGGATGTTAAAAAGAGCAGCATCGGCATGCTTTTCACGTCGTTTGGTAGAAATCCACACGCGCGTTCTGCCAAAAGCACCATTTGCATGCATATCGTGTGGTTTTGCAGAAAACTGCGTCCGCGTCTACCAAAAGATGCATGTGCATGCTAAAAACGCGTTTTGGCACAAATCCATGTGCGGATGTTAAAAAGAGCAGCATCGGCATGCTTTTCACGTCGTTTGGTAGAAATGCACACGCGCGTTCTGCCAAAAGCACCATTTGCATGCATATCGTGTGGTTTTGCAGAAAACTGCGTCCGCGTCTACCAAAAGATGCATGTGCATGCTAAAAACGCGTTTTGGCACAAATCCATGTGCGGATGTTAAAAAGAGCAGCATCGGCATGCTTTTCACGTCGTTTGGTAGAAATCCACACGCGCGTTCTGCCAAAAGCACCATTTGCATGCATATCGTGTGGTTTTGCAGAAAACTGCGTCCGCGTCTACCAAAAGATGCATGTGCATGCTAAAAACGCGTTTTGGCACAAATCCATGTGCGGATGTTAAAAAAAGCAGCATCGGCATGCTTTTCACGTCGTTTGGTAGAAATCCACACGCGCGTTCTGCCAAAAGCACCATTTGCATGCCTATCGTGTGGTTTTGCAGAAAACTGCGTCCGCGTCTACCAAAAGATGCATGCGCATGCTTAAAACGCGTTTTGGCACAAATCCATGTGCGGATGTTAAAAAGAGCAGCATCGGCATGCTTTTCACGTCGTTTGGTAGAAATCCACACGCGCGTTCTGCCAAAAGCACCATTTGCATGCATATCGTGTAGTTTTGCAGAAAACTGCGTCCGCGTCTACCAAAAGATGCATGCGCATGCTTAAAACGCGCTTTGGCACAAATCCATGTGCGGATGTTAAAAAGAGCAGCATCGGCATGCTTTTCACGTCGTTTGGTAGAAATCCACACGCGCGTTCTGCCAAAAGCACCATTTGCATGCCTATCGTGTGGTTTTGCAGAAAACTGCGTCCGCGTCTACCAAAAGATGCATGCGCATGCTTAAAACGCGCTTTGGCACAAATCCATGTGCGGATGTTAAAAAGAGCAGCATCGGCATGCTTTTCACGTCGTTTGGTAGAAATGCACACGCGCGTTCTGCCAAAAGCACCATTTGCATGCATATCGTGTGGTTTTGCAGAAAACTGCGTCCGCGTCTACCAAAAGATGCATGTGCATGCTAAAAACGCGTTTTGGCACAAATCCATGTGCGGATGTTAAAAAGAGCAGCATCGGCATGCTTTTCACGTCGTTTGGTAGAAATCCACGCGCGCGTTCTGCCAAAAGCACCATTTGCATGCATATCGTGTGGTTTTGCAGAAAACTGCGTCCGCGTCTACCAAAAGATGCATGCGCATGCTTAAAACGCGTTTTGGCACAAATCCATGTGCGGGTGCTAAAAAGAGCAGCATCGGCATGCTTTTCACGTCGTTTGGTAGAAATCCACACGCGCGTTCTGCCAAAAGCACCATTTGCATGCATATCGTGTGGTTTTGCAGAAAACTGCGTCCGCGTCTACCAAAAGATGCATGTGCATGCTAAAAACGCGTTTTGGCACAAATCCATGTGCGGATGTTAAAAAGAGCAGCATCGGCATGCTTTTCACGTCGTTTGGTAGAAATCCACACGCGCGTTCTGCCAAAAGCACCATTTGCATGCATATCGTGTGGTTTTGCAGAAAACTGCGTCCGCGTCTACCAAAAGATGCATGTGCATGCTAAAAACGCGTTTTGGCACAAATCCATGTGCGGATGTTAAAAAGAGCAGCATCGGCATGCTTTTCACGTCGTTTGGTAGAAATCCACGCGCGCGTTCTGCCAAAAGCACCATTTGCATGCATATCGTGTGGTTTTGCAGAAAACTGCGTCCGCGTCTACCAAAAGATGCATGCGCATGCTTAAAACGCGTTTTGGCACAAATCCATGTGCGGGTGCTAAAAAGAGCAGCATCGGCATGCTTTTCACGTCGTTTGGTAGAAATCCACACGCGCGTTCTGCCAAAAGCACCATTTGCATGCCTATCGTGTGGTTTTGCAGAAAACTGCGTCCGCGTCTACCAAAAGATGCATGCGCATGCTTAAAACGCGCTTTGGCACAAATCCATGTGCGGATGTTAAAAAGAGCAGCATCGGCATGCTTTTCACGTCGTTTGGTAGAAATCCACGCGCGCGTTCTGCCAAAAGCACCATTTGCATGCATATCGTGTGGTTTTGCAGAAAACTGCGTCCGCGTCTACCAAAAGATGCATGCGCATGCTTAAAACGCGTTTTGGCACAAATCCATGTGCGGGTGCTAAAAAGAGCAGCATCGGCATGCTTTTCACGTCGTTTGGTAGAAATCCACACGCGCGTTCTGCCAAAAGCACCATTTGCATGCATATCGTGTGGTTTTGCAGAAAACTGCGTCCGCGTCTACCAAAAGATGCATGTGCATGCTAAAAACGCGTTTTGGCACAAATCCATGTGCGGATGTTAAAAAGAGCAGCATCGGCATGCTTTTCACGTCGTTTGGTAGAAATCCACACGCGCGTTCTGCCAAAAGCACCATTTGCATGCATATCGTGTGGTTTTGCAGAAAACTGCGTCCGCGTCTACCAAAAGATGCATGCGCATGCTAAAAACGCGTTTTGGCACAAATCCATGTGCGGATGTTAAAAAGAGCAGCATCGGCATGCTTTTCACGTCGTTTGGTAGAAATCCACACGCGCGTTCTGCCAAAAGCACCATTTGCATGCATATCGTGTGGTTTTGCAGAAAACTGCGTCCGCGTCTACCAAAAGATGCATGTGCATGCTAAAAACGCGTTTTGGCACAAATCCATGTGCGGATGTTAAAAAGAGCAGCATCGGCATGCTTTTCACGTCGTTTGGTAGAAATCCACGCGCGCGTTCTGCCAAAAGCACCATTTGCATGCCTATCGTGTGGTTTAGCAGAAAACTGCGTCCGCGTCTACCAAAAGATGCATGCGCATGCTTAAAACGCGCTTTGGCACAAATCCATGCGCGGATGTTAAAAAGAGCAGCATCGGCATGCTTTTCACGTCGTTTGGTAGAAATCCACACGCGCGTTCTGCCAAAAGCACCATTTGCATGCCTATCGTGTGGTTTTGCAGAAAACTGCGTCCGCGTCTACCAAAAGATGCATGCGCATGCTTAAAACGCGCTTTGGCACAAATCCATGTGCGGATGTTAAAAAGAGCAGCATCGGCATGCTTTTCACGTCGTTTGGTAGAAATCCACGCGCGCGTTCTGCCAAAAGCACCATTTGCATGCCTATCGTGTGGTTTTGCAGAAAACTGCGTCCGCGTCTACCAAAAGATGCATGCGCATGCTTAAAACGCGTTTTGGCACAAATCCATGTGCGGGTGCTAAAAAGAGCAGCATCGGCATGCTTTTCACGTCGTTTGGTAGAAATCCACACGCGCGTTCTGCCAAAAGCACCATTTGCATGCATATCGTGTGGTTTTGCAGAAAACTGCGTCCGCGTCTACCAAAAGATGCATGTGCATGCTAAAAACGCGTTTTGGCACAAATCCATATGCGGATGTTAAAAAGAGCAGCATCGGCATGCTTTTCACGTCGTTTGGTAGAAATCCACGCGCGCGTTCTGCCAAAAGCACCATTTGCATGCCTATCGTGTGGTTTTGCAGAAAACTGCGTCCGCGTCTACCAAAAGATGCATGCGCATGCTTAAAACGCGCTTTGGCACAAATCCATGCGCGGATGTTAAAAAGAGCAGCATCGGCATGCTTTTCACGTCGTTTGGTAGAAATCCACACGCGCGTTCTGCCAAAAGCACCATTTGCATGCATATCGTGTGGTTTTGCAGAAAACTGCGTCCGCGTCTACCAAAAGATGCATGTGCATGCTAAAAACGCGTTTTGGCACAAATCCATATGCGGATGTTAAAAAGAGCAGCATCGGCATGCTTTTCACGTCGTTTGGTAGAAATCCACGCGCGCGTTCTGCCAAAAGCACCATTTGCATGCCTATCGTGTGGTTTTGCAGAAAACTGCGTCCGCGTCTACCAAAAGATGCATGCGCATGCTTAAAACGCGCTTTGGCACAAATCCATGCGCGGATGTTAAAAAGAGCAGCATCGGCATGCTTTTCACGTCGTTTGGTAGAAATCCACACGCGCGTTCTGCCAAAAGCACCATTTGCATGCCTATCGTGTGGTTTTGCAGAAAACTGCGTCCGCGTCTACCAAAAGATGCATGCGCATGCTTAAAACGCGCTTTGGCACAAATCCATGTGCGGATGTTAAAAAGAGCAGCATCGGCATGCTTTTCACGTCGTTTGGTAGAAATCCACGCGCGCGTTCTGCCAAAAGCACCATTTGCATGCCTATCGTGTGGTTTTGCAGAAAACTGCGTCCGCGTCTACCAAAAGATGCATGCGCATGCTTAAAACGCGTTTTGGCACAAATCCATGTGCGGGTGCTAAAAAGAGCAGCATCGGCATGCTTTTCACGTCGTTTGGTAGAAATCCACACGCGCGTTCTGCCAAAAGCACCATTTGCATGCCTATCGTGTGGTTTTGCAGAAAACTGCGTCCGCGTCTACCAAAAGATGCATGCGCATGCTTAAAACGCGTTTTGGCACAAATCCATGTGCGGATGTTAAAAAGAGCAGCATCGGCATGCTTTTCACGTCGTTTGGTAGAAATCCACACGCGCGTTCTGCCAAAAGCACCATTTGCATGCATATCGTGTGGTTTTGCAGAAAACTGCGTCCGCGTCTACCAAAAGATGCATGCGCATGCTAAAAACGCGTTTTGGCACAAATCCATGTGCGGATGTTAAAAAGAGCAGCATCGGCGTGCTTTTCACGTCGTTTGGTAGAAATCCACGCGCGCGTTCTGCCAAAAACACCATTTGCATGCATATCGTGTGGTTTTGCAGAAAACTGCGTCCGCGTCTACCAAAAGATGCATGCGCATGCTTAAAACGCGCTTTGGCACAAATCCATGCGCGGATGTTAAAAAGAGCAGCATCGGCATGCTTTTCACGTCGTTTGGTAGAAATCCACACGCGCGTTCTGCCAAAAGCACCATTTGCATGCCTATCGTGTGGTTTTGCAGAAAACTGCGTCCGCGTCTACCAAAAGATGCATGTGCATGCTAAAAACGCGTTTTGGCACAAATCCATGTGCGGATGTTAAAAAGAGCAGCATCGGCATGCTTTTCACGTCGTTTGGTAGAAATCCACACGCGCGTTCTGCCAAAAGCACCATTTGCATGCATATCGTGGGGTTTTGCAGAAAACTGCGTCCGCGTCTACCAAAAGATGCATGCGCATGCTAAAAACGCGTTTTGGCACAAATCCATGTGCGGATGTTAAAAAGAGCAGCATCGGCATGCTTTTCACGTCGTTTGGTAGAAATCCACGCGCGCGTTCTGCCAAAAGCACCATTTGCATGCATATCGTGTGGTTTTGCAGAAAACTGCGTCCGCGTCTACCAAAAGATGCATGCGCATGCTTAAAACGCGTTTTGGCACAAATCCATGTGCGGGTGCTAAAAAGAGCAGCATCGGCATGCTTTTCACGTCGTTTGGTAGAAATCCACACGCGCGTTCTGCCAAAAGCACCATTTGCATGCCTATCGTGTGGTTTTGCAGAAAACTGCGTCCGCGTCTACCAAAAGATGCATGCGCATGCTTAAAACGCGTTTTGGCACAAATCCATGTGCGGGTGCTAAAAAGAGCAGCATCGGCATGCTTTTCACGTCGTTTGGTAGAAATCCACACGCGCGTTCTGCCAAAAGCACCATTTGCATGCATACCGTGTGGTTTTGCAGAAAACTGCGTCCGCGTCTACCAAAAGATGCATGTGCATGCTAAAAACGCGTTTTGGCACAAATCCATGTGCGGATGTTAAAAAGAGCAGCATCGGCATGCTTTTCACGTCGTTTGGTAGAAATCCACACGTGCGTTCTGCCAAAAGCACCATTTGCATGCCTATCGTGTGGTTTTGCAGAAAACTGCGTCCGCGTCTACCAAAAGATGCATGCGCATGCTAAAAACGCGCTTTGGCACAAATCCATGTGCGGATGTTAAAAAGAGCAGCATCGGCATGCTTTTCACGTCGTTTGGTAGAAATCCACGCGCGCGTTCTGCCAAAAGCACCATTTGCATGCATATCGTGTGGTTTTGCAGAAAACTGCGTCCGCGTCTACCAAAAGATGCATGCGCATGCTTAAAACGCGCTTTGGCACAAATCCATGTGCGGATGTTAAAAAGAGCAGCATCGGCATCCTTTTCACGTCGTTTGGTAGAAATCCACACGCGCGTTCTGCCAAAAGCACCATTTGCATGCCTATCGTGTGGTTTTGCAGAAAACTGCGTCCGCGTCTACCAAAAGATGCATGCGCATGCTTAAAACGCGCTTTGGCACAAATCCATGTGCGGATGTTAAAAAGAGCAGCATCGGCATGCTTTTCACGTCGTTTGGTAGAAATCCACGCGCGCGTTCTGCCAAAAGCACCATTTGCATGCATATCGTGTGGTTTTGCAGAAAACTGCGTCCGCGTCTACCAAAAGATGCATGCGCATGCTTAAAACGCGTTTTGGCACAAATCCATGTGCGGGTGCTAAAAAGAGCAGCATCGGCATGCTTTTCACGTCGTTTGGTAGAAATCCACACGCGCGTTCTGCCAAAAGCACCATTTGCATGCCTATCGTGTGGTTTTGCAGAAAACTGCGTCCGCGTCTACCAAAAGATGCATGCGCATGCTTAAAACGCGCTTTGGCACAAATCCATGTGCGGATGTTAAAAAGAGCAGCATCGGCATGCTTTTCACGTCGTTTGGTAGAAATCCACACGCGCGTTCTGCCAAAAGCACCATTTGCATGCATATCGTGTGGTTTTGCAGAAAACTGCGTCCGCGTCTACCAAAAGATGCATGTGCATGCTAAAAACGCGTTTTGGCACAAATCCATGTGCGGATGTTAAAAAGAGCAGCATCGGCATGCTTTTCACGTCGTTTGGTAGAAATGCACACGCGCGTTCTGCCAAAAGCACCATTTGCATGCATATCGTGTGGTTTTGCAGAAAACTGCGTCCGCGTCTACCAAAAGATGCATGTGCATGCTAAAAACGCGTTTTGGCACAAATCCATGTGCGGATGTTAAAAAGAGCAGCATCGGCATGCTTTTCACGTCGTTTGGTAGAAATCCACACGCGCGTTCTGCCAAAAGCACCATTTGCATGCATATCGTGTGGTTTTGCAGAAAACTGCGTCCGCGTCTACCAAAAGATGCATGTGCATGCTAAAAACGCGTTTTGGCACAAATCCATGTGCGGATGTTAAAAAAAGCAGCATCGGCATGCTTTTCACGTCGTTTGGTAGAAATCCACACGCGCGTTCTGCCAAAAGCACCATTTGCATGCCTATCGTGTGGTTTTGCAGAAAACTGCGTCCGCGTCTACCAAAAGATGCATGCGCATGCTTAAAACGCGTTTTGGCACAAATCCATGTGCGGATGTTAAAAAGAGCAGCATCGGCATGCTTTTCACGTCGTTTGGTAGAAATCCACACGCGCGTTCTGCCAAAAGCACCATTTGCATGCATATCGTGTAGTTTTGCAGAAAACTGCGTCCGCGTCTACCAAAAGATGCATGCGCATGCTTAAAACGCGCTTTGGCACAAATCCATGTGCGGATGTTAAAAAGAGCAGCATCGGCATGCTTTTCACGTCGTTTGGTAGAAATCCACACGCGCGTTCTGCCAAAAGCACCATTTGCATGCCTATCGTGTGGTTTTGCAGAAAACTGCGTCCGCGTCTACCAAAAGATGCATGCGCATGCTTAAAACGCGCTTTGGCACAAATCCATGTGCGGATGTTAAAAAGAGCAGCATCGGCATGCTTTTCACGTCGTTTGGTAGAAATGCACACGCGCGTTCTGCCAAAAGCACCATTTGCATGCATATCGTGTGGTTTTGCAGAAAACTGCGTCCGCGTCTACCAAAAGATGCATGTGCATGCTAAAAACGCGTTTTGGCACAAATCCATGTGCGGATGTTAAAAAGAGCAGCATCGGCATGCTTTTCACGTCGTTTGGTAGAAATCCACGCGCGCGTTCTGCCAAAAGCACCATTTGCATGCATATCGTGTGGTTTTGCAGAAAACTGCGTCCGCGTCTACCAAAAGATGCATGCGCATGCTTAAAACGCGTTTTGGCACAAATCCATGTGCGGGTGCTAAAAAGAGCAGCATCGGCATGCTTTTCACGTCGTTTGGTAGAAATCCACACGCGCGTTCTGCCAAAAGCACCATTTGCATGCATATCGTGTGGTTTTGCAGAAAACTGCGTCCGCGTCTACCAAAAGATGCATGTGCATGCTAAAAACGCGTTTTGGCACAAATCCATGTGCGGATGTTAAAAAGAGCAGCATCGGCATGCTTTTCACGTCGTTTGGTAGAAATCCACACGCGCGTTCTGCCAAAAGCACCATTTGCATGCATATCGTGTGGTTTTGCAGAAAACTGCGTCCGCGTCTACCAAAAGATGCATGTGCATGCTAAAAACGCGTTTTGGCACAAATCCATGTGCGGATGTTAAAAAGAGCAGCATCGGCATGCTTTTCACGTCGTTTGGTAGAAATCCACGCGCGCGTTCTGCCAAAAGCACCATTTGCATGCATATCGTGTGGTTTTGCAGAAAACTGCGTCCGCGTCTACCAAAAGATGCATGCGCATGCTTAAAACGCGTTTTGGCACAAATCCATGTGCGGGTGCTAAAAAGAGCAGCATCGGCATGCTTTTCACGTCGTTTGGTAGAAATCCACACGCGCGTTCTGCCAAAAGCACCATTTGCATGCATATCGTGTGGTTTTGCAGAAAACTGCGTCCGCGTCTACCAAAAGATGCATGTGCATGCTAAAAACGCGTTTTGGCACAAATCCATGTGCGGATGTTAAAAAGAGCAGCATCGGCATGCTTTTCACGTCGTTTGGTAGAAATCCACGCGCGCGTTCTGCCAAAAGCACCATTTGCATGCCTATCGTGTGGTTTAGCAGAAAACTGCGTCCGCGTCTACCAAAAGATGCATGCGCATGCTTAAAACGCACTTTGGCACAAATCCATGCGCGGATGTTAAAAAGAGCAGCATCGGCATGCTTTTCACGTCGTTTGGTAGAAATCCACACGCGCGTTCTGCCAAAAGCACCATTTGCATGCCTATCGTGTGGTTTTGCAGAAAACTGCGTCCGCGTCTACCAAAAGATGCATGCGCATGCTTAAAACGCGCTTTGGCACAAATCCATGTGCGGATGTTAAAAAGAGCAGCATCGGCATGCTTTTCACGTCGTTTGGTAGAAATCCACGCGCGCGTTCTGCCAAAAGCACCATTTGCATGCCTATCGTGTGGTTTTGCAGAAAACTGCGTCCGCGTCTACCAAAAGATGCATGCGCATGCTTAAAACGCGTTTTGGCACAAATCCATGTGCGGGTGCTAAAAAGAGCAGCATCGGCATGCTTTTCACGTCGTTTGGTAGAAATCCACACGCGCGTTCTGCCAAAAGCACCATTTGCATGCATATCGTGTGGTTTTGCAGAAAACTGCGTCCGCGTCTACCAAAAGATGCATGTGCATGCTAAAAACGCGTTTTGGCACAAATCCATATGCGGATGTTAAAAAGAGCAGCATCGGCATGCTTTTCACGTCGTTTGGTAGAAATCCACGCGCGCGTTCTGCCAAAAGCACCATTTGCATGCCTATCGTGTGGTTTTGCAGAAAACTGCGTCCGCGTCTACCAAAAGATGCATGCGCATGCTTAAAACGCGCTTTGGCACAAATCCATGCGCGGATGTTAAAAAGAGCAGCATCGGCATGCTTTTCACGTCGTTTGGTAGAAATCCACACGCGCGTTCTGCCAAAAGCACCATTTGCATGCATATCGTGTGGTTTTGCAGAAAACTGCGTCCGCGTCTACCAAAAGATGCATGTGCATGCTAAAAACGCGTTTTGGCACAAATCCATATGCGGATGTTAAAAAGAGCAGCATCGGCATGCTTTTCACGTCGTTTGGTAGAAATCCACGCGCGCGTTCTGCCAAAAGCACCATTTGCATGCCTATCGTGTGGTTTTGCAGAAAACTGCGTCCGCGTCTACCAAAAGATGCATGCGCATGCTTAAAACGCGCTTTGGCACAAATCCATGCGCGGATGTTAAAAAGAGCAGCATCGGCATGCTTTTCACGTCGTTTGGTAGAAATCCACACGCGCGTTCTGCCAAAAGCACCATTTGCATGCCTATCGTGTGGTTTTGCAGAAAACTGCGTCCGCGTCTACCAAAAGATGCATGCGCATGCTTAAAACGCGCTTTGGCACAAATCCATGTGCGGATGTTAAAAAGAGCAGCATCGGCATGCTTTTCACGTCGTTTGGTAGAAATCCACGCGCGCGTTCTGCCAAAAGCACCATTTGCATGCCTATCGTGTGGTTTTGCAGAAAACTGCGTCCGCGTCTACCAAAAGATGCATGCGCATGCTTAAAACGCGTTTTGGCACAAATCCATGTGCGGGTGCTAAAAAGAGCAGCATCGGCATGCTTTTCACGTCGTTTGGTAGAAATCCACACGCGCGTTCTGCCAAAAGCACCATTTGCATGCCTATCGTGTGGTTTTGCAGAAAACTGCGTCCGCGTCTACCAAAAGATGCATGCGCATGCTTAAAACGCGTTTTGGCACAAATCCATGTGCGGATGTTAAAAAGAGCAGCATCGGCATGCTTTTCACGTCGTTTGGTAGAAATCCACACGCGCGTTCTGCCAAAAGCACCATTTGCATGCATATCGTGTGGTTTTGCAGAAAACTGCGTCCGCGTCTACCAAAAGATGCATGCGCATGCTAAAAACGCGTTTTGGCACAAATCCATGTGCGGATGTTAAAAAGAGCAGCATCGGCGTGCTTTTCACGTCGTTTGGTAGAAATCCACGCGCGCGTTCTGCCAAAAACACCATTTGCATGCATATCGTGTGGTTTTGCAGAAAACTGCGTCCGCGTCTACCAAAAGATGCATGCGCATGCTTAAAACGCGCTTTGGCACAAATCCATGCGCGGATGTTAAAAAGAGCAGCATCGGCATGCTTTTCACGTCGTTTGGTAGAAATCCACACGCGCGTTCTGCCAAAAGCACCATTTGCATGCCTATCGTGTGGTTTTGCAGAAAACTGCGTCCGCGTCTACCAAAAAAGATGCATGTGCATGCTAAAAACGCGTTTTGGCACAAATCCATGTGCGGGTGCTAAAAAGAGCAGCATCGGCATGCTTTTCACGTCGTTTGGTAGAAATCCACGCGCGCGTTCTGCCAAAAGCACCATTTGCATGCCTATCGTGTGGTTTTGCAGAAAACTGCGTCCGCGTCTACCAAAAGATGCATGCGCATGCTTAAAACGCGTTTTGGCACAAATCCATGTGCGGATGTTAAAAAGAGCAGCATCGGCATGCTTTTCACGTCGTTTGGTAGAAATCCACGCGCGCGTTCTGCCAAAAGCACCATTTGCATGCATATCGTGTGGTTTTGCAGAAAACTGCGTCCGCGTCTACCAAAAGATGCATGCGCATGCTTAAAACGCGTTTTGGCACAAATCCATGTGCGGGTGCTAAAAAGAGCAGCATCGGCATGCTTTTCACGTCGTTTGGTAGAAATCCACACGCGCGTTCTGCCAAAAGCACCATTTGCATGCCTATCGTGTGGTTTTGCAGAAAACTGCGTCCGCGTCTACCAAAAGATGCATGCGCATGCTTAAAACGCGCTTTGGCACAAATCCATGTGCGGATGTTAAAAAGAGCAGCATCGGCATGCTTTTCACGTCGTTTGGTAGAAATCCACACGCGCGTTCTGCCAAAAGCACCATTTGCATGCATATCGTGTGGTTTTGCAGAAAACTGCGTCCGCGTCTACCAAAAGATGCATGTGCATGCTAAAAACGCGTTTTGGCACAAATCCATGTGCGGGTGCTAAAAAGAGCAGCATCGGCATGCTTTTCACGTCGTTTGGTAGAAATCCACGCGCGCGTTCTGCCAAAAGCACCATTTGCATGCCTATCGTGTGGTTTTGCAGAAAACTGCGTCTGCGTCTACCAAAAGATGCATGCGCATGCTTAAAACGCGTTTTGGCACAAATCCATGTGCGGATGTTAAAAAGAGCAGCATCGGCATGCTTTTCACGTCGTTTGGTAGAAATCCACGCGCGCGTTCTGCCAAAAGCACCATTTGCATGCATATCGTGTGGTTTTGCAGAAAACTGCGTCCGCGTCTACCAAAAGATGCATGCGCATGCTTAAAACGCGTTTTGGCACAAATCCATGTGCGGGTGCTAAAAAGAGCAGCATCGGCATGCTTTTCACGTCGTTTGGTAGAAATCCACACGCGCGTTCTGCCAAAAGCACCATTTGCATGCCTATCGTGTGGTTTTGCAGAAAACTGCGTCCGCGTCTACCAAAAGATGCATGCGCATGCTTAAAACGCGCTTTGGCACAAATCCATGTGCGGATGTTAAAAAGAGCAGCATCGGCACGCTTTTCACGTCGTTTGGTAGAAATCCACGCGCGCGTTCTGCCAAAAGCACCATTTGCATGCATATCGTGTGGTTTTGCAGAAAACTGCGTCCGCGTCTACCAAAAGATGCATGCGCATGCTTAAAACGCGTTTTGGCACAAATCCATGTGCGGGTGCTAAAAAGAGCAGCATCGGCATGCTTTTCACGTCGTTTGGTAGAAATCCACACGCGCGTTCTGCCAAAAGCACCATTTGCATGCATATCGTGTGGTTTTGCAGAAAACTGCGTCCGCGTCTACCAAAAGATGCATGCGCATGCTTAAAACGCGCTTTGGCACAAATCCATGTGCGGATGTTAAAAAGAGCAGCATCGGCATGATTTTCACGTCGTTTGGTAGAAATCCACGCGCGCGTTCTGCCAAAAGCACCATTTGCATGCATATCGTGTGGTTTTGCAGAAAACTGCGTCCGCGTCTACCAAAAGATGCATGCGCATGCTTAAAACGCGTTTTGGCACAAATCCATGTGCGGGTGCTAAAAAGAGCAGCATCGGCATGCTTTTCACGTCGTTTGGTAGAAATCGACACGCGCGTTCTGCCAAAAGCACCATTCGCATGCCTATCGTGTGGTTTTGCAGAAAACTGCGTCCGCGTCTACCAAAAGATGCATGCGCATGCTTAAAACGCGCTTTGGCACAAATCCATGTGCGGATGTTAAAAAGAGCAGCATCGGCATGCTTTTCACGTCGTTTGGTAGAAATCCACGCGCGCGTTCTGCCAAAAGCACCATTTGCATGCATATCGTGTGGTTTTGCAGAAAACTGCGTCCGCGTCTACCAAAAGATGCATGCGCATGCTTAAAACGCGTTTTGGCACAAATACATGTGCGGGTGCTAAAAAGAGCAGCATCGGCATGCTTTTCACGTCGTTTGGTAGAAATCCACACGCGCGTTCTGCCAAAAGCACCATTTGCATGCCTATCGTGTGGTTTTGCAGAAAACTGCGTCCGCGTCTACCAAAAGATGCATGCGCATGCTTAAAACGCGCTTTGGCACAAATCCATGTGCGGATGTTAAAAAGAGCAGCATCGGCATGCTTTTCACGTCGTTTGGTAGAAATCCACGCGCGCGTTCTGCCAAAAGCACCATTTGCATGCATATCGTGTGGTTTTGCAGAAAACTGCGTCCGCGTCTACCAAAAGATGCATGCGCATGCTTAAAACGCGTTTTGGCACAAATCCATGTGCGGGTGCTAAAAAGAGCAGCATCGGCATGCTTTTCACGTCGTTTGGTAGAAATCCACGCGCGCGTTCTGCCAAAAGCACCATTTGCATGCATATCGTGTGGTTTTGCAGAAAACTGCGTCCGCGTCTACCAAAAGATGCATGCGCATGCTTAAAACGCGTTTTGGCACAAATCCATGTGCGGGTGCTAAAAAGAGCAGCATCGGCATGCTTTTCACGTCGTTTGGTAGAAATCCACACGCGCGTTCTGCCAAAAGCACCATTTGCATGCCTATCGTGTGGTTTTGCAGAAAACTGCGTCCGCGTCTACCAAAAGATGCATGCGCATGCTTAAAACGCGTTTTGGCACAAATACATGTGCGGGTGCTAAAAAGAGCAGCATCGGCATGCTTTTCACGTCGTTTGGTAGAAATCCACACCCGCGTTCTGCCAAAAGCACCATTTGCATGCCTATCGTGTGGTTTTGCAGAAAACTGCGTCCGCGTCTACCAAAAGATGCATGCGCATGCTTAAAACGCGTTTTGGCACAAATCCATGTGCGGGTGCTAAAAAGAGCAGCATCGGCATGCTTTTCACGTCGTTTGGTAGAAATCCACACGCGCGTTCTGCCAAAAGCACCATTTGCATGCCTATCGTGTGGTTTTGCAGAAAACTGCGTCCGCGTCTACCAAAAGATGCATGCGCATGCTTAAAACGCGTTTTGGCACAAATCCATGTGCGGATGTTAAAAAGAGCAGCATCGGCATGCTTTTCACGTCGTTTGGTAGAAATCCACGCGCGCGTTCTGCCAAAAGCACCATTTGCATGCATATCGTGTGGTTTTGCAGAAAACTGCGTCCGCGTCTACCAAAAGATGCATGCGCATGCTTAAAACGCGTTTTGGCACAAATCCATGTGCGGGTGCTAAAAAGAGCAGCATCGGCATGCTTTTCACGTCGTTTGGTAGAAATCCACACGCGCGTTCTGCCAAAAGCACCATTTGCATGCCTATCGTGTGGTTTTGCAGAAAACTGCGTCCGCGTCTACCAAAAGATGCATGCGCATGCTTAAAACGCGCTTTGGCACAAATCCATGTGCGGATGTTAAAAAGAGCAGCATCGGCACGCTTTTCACGTCGTTTGGTAGAAATCCACGCGCGCGTTCTGCCAAAAGCACCATTTGCATGCATATCGTGTGGTTTTGCAGAAAACTGCGTCCGCGTCTACCAAAAGATGCATGCGCATGCTTAAAACGCGTTTTGGCACAAATCCATGTGCGGGTGCTAAAAAGAGCAGCATCGGCATGCTTTTCACGTCGTTTGGTAGAAATCCACACGCGCGTTCTGCCAAAAGCACCATTTGCATGCATATCGTGTGGTTTTGCAGAAAACTGCGTCCGCGTCTACCAAAAGATGCATGCGCATGCTTAAAACGCGCTTTGGCACAAATCCATGTGCGGATGTTAAAAAGAGCAGCATCGGCATGCTTTTCACGTCGTTTGGTAGAAATCCACGCGCGCGTTCTGCCAAAAGCACCATTTGCATGCATATCGTGTGGTTTTGCAGAAAACTGCGTCCGCGTCTACCAAAAGATGCATGCGCATGCTTAAAACGCGTTTTGGCACAAATCCATGTGCGGGTGCTAAAAAGAGCAGCATCGGCATGCTTTTCACGTCGTTTGGTAGAAATCGACACGCGCGTTCTGCCAAAAGCACCATTCGCATGCCTATCGTGTGGTTTTGCAGAAAACTGCGTCCGCGTCTACCAAAAGATGCATGCGCATGCTTAAAACGCGCTTTGGCACAAATCCATGTGCGGATGTTAAAAAGAGCAGCATCGGCATGCTTTTCACGTCGTTTGGTAGAAATCCACGCGCGCGTTCTGCCAAAAGCACCATTTGCATGCATATCGTGTGGTTTTGCAGAAAACTGCGTCCGCGTCTACCAAAAGATGCATGCGCATGCTTAAAACGCGTTTTGGCACAAATACATGTGCGGGTGCTAAAAAGAGCAGCATCGGCATGCTTTTCACGTCGTTTGGTAGAAATCCACACGCGCGTTCTGCCAAAAGCACCATTTGCATGCCTATCGTGTGGTTTTGCAGAAAACTGCGTCCGCGTCTACCAAAAGATGCATGCGCATGCTTAAAACGCGCTTTGGCACAAATCCATGTGCGGATGTTAAAAAGAGCAGCATCGGCATGCTTTTCACGTCGTTTGGTAGAAATCCACGCGCGCGTTCTGCCAAAAGCACCATTTGCATGCATATCGTGTGGTTTTGCAGAAAACTGCGTCCGCGTCTACCAAAAGATGCATGCGCATGCTTAAAACGCGTTTTGGCACAAATCCATGTGCGGGTGCTAAAAAGAGCAGCATCGGCATGCTTTTCACGTCGTTTGGTAGAAATCCACACGCGCGTTCTGCCAAAAGCACCATTTGCATGCCTATCGTGTGGTTTTGCAGAAAACTGCGTCCGCGTCTACCAAAAGATGCATGCGCATGCTTAAAACGCGCTTTGGCACAAATCCATGTGCGGATGTTAAAAAGAGCAGCATCGGCATGCTTTTCACGTCGTTTGGTCGAAATCCACACGCGCGTTCTGCCAAAAGCACCATTTGCATGCATATCGTGTGGTTTTGTAGAAAACTGCGTCCGCGTCTACCAAAAGATGCATGTGCATGCTAAAAACGCGTTTTGGCACAAATCCATGAGCGGATGTTAAAAAGAGCAGCATCGGCATGCTTTTCACGTCGTTTGGTAGAAATCCACGCGCGCGTTCTGCCAAAAGCACCATTTGCATGCATATCGTGTGGTTTTGCAGAAAACTGCGTCCGCGTCTACCAAAAGATGCATGCGCATGCTTAAAACGCGTTTTGGCACAAATCCATGTGCGGGTGCTAAAAAGAGCAGCATCGGCATGCTTTTCACGTCGTTTGGTAGAAATCCACACCCGCGTTCTGCCAAAAGCACCATTTGCATGCCTATCGTGTGGTTTTGCAGAAAACTCCGTCCGCGTCTACCAAAAGATGCATGCGCATGCTTAAAACGCGTTTTGGCACAAATCCATGTGCGGGTGCTAAAAAGAGCAGCATCGGCATGCTTTTCACGTCGTTTGGTAGAAATCCACACGCGCGTTCTGCCAAAAGCACCATTTGCATGCCTATCGTGTGGTTTTGCAGAAAACTGCGTCCGCGTCTACCAAAAGATGCATGCGCATGCTTAAAACGCGCTTTGGCACAAATCCATGTGCGGATGTTAAAAAGAGCAGCATCGGCATGCTTTTCACGTCGTTTGGTAGAAATCCACGCGCGCGTTCTGCCAAAAGCACCATTTGCATGCATATCGTGTGGTTTTGCAGAAAACTGCGTCCGCGTCTACCAAAAGATGCATGCGCATGCTTAAAACGCGTTTTGGCACAAATCCATGTGCGGGTGCTAAAAAGAGCAGCATCGGCATGCTTTTCACGTCGTTTGGTAGAAATCCACACGCGCGTTCTGCCAAAAGCACCATTTGCATGCCTATCGTGTGGTTTTGCAGAAAACTGCGTCCGCGTCTACCAAAAGATGCATGCGCATGCTTAAAACGCGCTTTGGCACAAATCCATGTGCGGATGTTAAAAAGAGCAGCCTCGGCATGCTTTTCACGTCGTTTGGTAGAAATCCACACGCGCGTTCTGCCAAAAGCACCATTTGCATGCATATCGTGTGGTTTTGCAGAAAACTGCGTCCGCGTCTACCAAAAGATGCATGTGCATGCTAAAAACGCGTTTTGGCACAAATCCATGTGCGGATGTTAAAAAGAGCAGCATCGGCATGCTTTTCACGTCCTTTGGTAGAAATCCACGCGCGCGTTCTGCCAAAAGCACCATTTGCATGCATATCGTGTGGTTTTGCAGAAAACTGCGTCCGCGTCTACCAAAAGATGCATGCGCATGCTTAAAACGCGTTTTGGCACAAATCCATGTGCGGGTGCTAAAAAGAGCAGCATCGGCATGCTTTTCACGTCGTTTGGTGGAAATCCACACGCGCGTTCTGCCAAAAGCACCATTTGCATGCCTATCGTGTGGTTTTGCAGAAAACTGCGTCCGCGTCTACCAAAAGATGAATGCGCATGCTTAAAACGCGCTTTGGCACAAATCCATGTGCGGATGTTAAAAAGAGCAGCATCGGCATGCTTTTCACGTCGTTTGGTAGAAATCCACGCGCGCGTTCTGCCAAAAGCACCATTTGCATGCATATCGTGTGGTTTTGCAGAAAACTGCGTCCGCGTCTACCAATAGATGCATGCGCATGCTTAAAACGCGTTTTGGCACAAATCCATGTGCGGGTGCTAAAAAGAGCAGCATCGGCATGCTTTTCACGTCGTTTGGTAGAAATCCACACGCGCGTTCTGCCAAAAGCACCATTTGCATGCATATCGTGTGGTTTTGCAGAAAACTGCGTCCGCGTCTACCAAAAGATGCATGCGCATGCTTAAAACGCGCTTTGGCACAAATCCATATGCGGATGTTAAAAAGAGCAGCGTCGGCATGCTTTTCACGTCGTTTGGTAGAAATCCACGCGCGCGTTCTGCCAAAAGCACCATTTGCATGCATATCGTGTGGTTTTGCAGAAAACTGCGTCCGCGTCTACCAAAAGATGCATGCGCATGCTTAAAACGCGTTTTGGCACAAATCCATGTGCGGGTGCTAAAAAGAGCAGCATCGGCATGCTTTTCACGTCGTTTGGTAGAAATCCACACGCGCGTTCTGCCAAAAGCACCATTTGCATGCCTATCGTGTGGTTTTGCAGAAAACTGCGTCCGCGTCTACCAAAAGATGCATGCGCATGCTTAAAACGCGCTTTGGCACAAATCCATGTGCGGATGTTAAAAAGAGCAGCATCGGCATGCTTTTCACGTCGTTTGGTAGAAATCCACACGCGCGTTCTGCCAAAAGCACCATTTGCATGCATATCATGTGGTTTTGCAGAAAACTGCGTCCGCGTCTACCAAAAGATGCATGCGCATGCTAAAAACGCGTTTTGGCACAAATCCATGTGCGGATGTTAAAAAGAGCAGCATCGGCATGCTTTTCACGTCGTTTGGTAGAAATCCACGCGCGCGTTCTGCCAAAAGCACCATTTGCATGCATATCGTGTGGTTTTGCAGAAAACTGCGTCCGCGTCTGCCAAAAGATGCATGCGCATGCTTAAAACGCGTTTTGGCACAAATCCATGTGCGGGTGCTAAAAAGAGCAGCATCGGCATGCTTTTCACGTCGTTTGGTAGAAATCCACACGCGCGGTCTGCCAAAAGCACCATTTGCATGCCTATCGTGTGGTTTTGCAGAAAACTGCGTCCGCGTCTACCAAAAGATGCATGCGCATGCTTAAAACGCGTTTTGGCACAAATCCATGTGCGGGTGCTAAAAAGAGCAGCATCGGCATGCTTTTCACGTCGTTTGGTAGAAATCCACACGCGCGTTCTGCCAAAAGCACCATTTGCTTGCCTATCGTGTGGTTTTGCAGAAAACTGCGTCCGCGTCTACCAAAAGATGCATGCGCATGCTAAAAACGCGTTTTGGCACAAATCCATGTGCGGGTGCTAAAAAGAGCAGCATCGGCATGCTTTTCACGTCGTTTGGTAGAAATCCACACGCGCGTTCTGCCAAAAGCACCATTTGCATGCCTATCGTGTGGTTTTGCAGAAAACTGCGTCCGCGTCTACCAAAAGATGCATGCGCATGCTTAAAACGCGCTTTGGCACAAATCCATGTGCGGATGTTAAAAAGAGCAGCATCGGCATGCTTTTCACGTCGTTTGGTAGAAATCCACACGCGCGTTCTGCCAAAAGCACCATTTTGATGCATATCGTGTGGTTTTGCAGAAAACTGCGTCCGCGTCTACCAAAAGATGCATGTGCATGCTAAAAACGCGTTTTGGCACAAATCCATGTGCGGGTGCTAAAAAGAGCAGCATCGGCATGCTTTTCACGTCGTTTGGTAGAAATCCACGCGCGCGTTCTGCCAAAAGCACCATTTGCATGCCTATCGTGTGGTTTTGCAGAAAACTGCGTCCGCCTCTACCAAAAGATGCATGCGCATGCTTAAAACGCGTTTTGGCACAAATCCATGTGCGGATGTTAAAAAGAGCAGCATCGGCATGCTTTTCACGTCGTTTGGTAGAAATCCACGCGCGCGTTCTGCCAAAAGCACCATTTGCATGCATATCGTGTGGTTTTGCAGAAAACTGCGTCCGCGTCTACCAAAAGATGCATGCGCATGCTTAAAACGCGTTTTGGCACAAATCCATGTGCGGGGGCTAAAAAGAGCAGCATCGGCATGCTTTTCACGTCGTTTGGTAGAAATCCACACGCGCGTTCTGCCAAAAGCACCATTTGCATGCCTATCGTGTGGTTTTGCAGAAAACTGCGTCCGCGTCTACCAAAAGATGCATGCGCATGCTTAAAACGCGCTTTGGCACAAATCCATGTGCGGATGTTAAAAAGAGCAGCATCGGCATGCTTTTCACGTCGTTTGGTAGAAATCCACGCGCGCGTTCTGCCAAAAGCACCATTTGCATGCATATCGTGTGGTTTTGCAGAAAACTGCGTCCGCGTCTACCAAAAGATGCATGCGCATGCTTAAAACGCGTTTTGGCACAAATCCATGTGCGGGTGCTAAAAAGAGCAGCATCGGCATGCTTTTCACGTCGTTTGGTAGAAATCCACACGCGCGTTCTGCCAAAAGCACCATTTGCATGCATATCGTGTGGTTTTGCAGAAAACTGCGTCCGCGTCTACCAAAAGATGCATGCGCATGCTTAAAACGCGCTTTGGCACAAATCCATGTGCGGATGTTAAAAAGAGCAGCGTCGGCATGCTTTTCACGTCGTTTGGTAGAAATCCACGCGCGCGTTCTGCCAAAAGCACCATTTGCATGCATATCGTGTGGTTTTGCAGAAAACTGCGTCCGCGTCTACCAAAAGATGCATGCGCATGCTTAAAACGCGTTTTGGCACAAATCCATGTGCGGGTGCTAAAAAGAGCAGCATCGGCATGCTTTTCACGTCGTTTGGTAGAAATCCACACGCGCGTTCTGCCAAAAGCACCATTTGCATGCCTATCGTGTGGTTTTGCAGAAAACTGCGTCCGCGTCTACCAAAAGATGCATGCGCATGCTTAAAACGCGCTTTGGCACAAATCCATGTGCGGATGTTAAAAAGAGCAGCATCGGCATGCTTTTCACGTCGTTTGGTAGAAATCCACACGCGCGTTCTGCCAAAAGCACCATTTGCATGCATATCGTGTGGTTTTGCAGAAAACTGCGTCCGCGTCTACCAAAAGATGCATGCGCATGCTAAAAACGCGTTTTGGCACAAATCCATGTGCGGGTGCTAAAAAGAGCAGCATCGGCATGCTTTTCACGTCGTTTGGTAGAAATCCACACGCGCGTTCTGCGAAAAGCACCATTTGCATGCCTATCGTGTGGTTTTGCAGAAAACTGCGTCCGTGTCTACCAAAAGATGCATGCGCATGCTTAAAACGCGCTTTGGCACAAATCCATGTGCGGATGTTAAAAAGAGCAGCATCGGCATGCTTTTCACGTCGTTTGGTAGAAATCCACGCGCGCGTTCTGCCAAAAGCACAATTTGCATGCATATCGTGTGGTTTTGCAGAAAACTGCGTCCGCGTCTACCAAAAGATGCATGCGCATGCTTAAAACGCGTTTTGGCACAAATCCATGTGCGGGTGCTAAAAAGAGCAGCATCGGCATGCTTTTCACGTCGTTTGGTAGAAATCCACGCGCGCGTTCTGCCAAAAGCACCATTTGCATGCATATCGTGTGGTTTTGCAGAAAACTGCGTCCGCGTCTACCAAAAGATGCATGCGCATGCTTAAAACGCGTTTTGGCACAAATCCATGTGCGGGTGCTAAAAAGAGCAGCATCGGCATGCTTTTCACGTCGTTTGGTAGAAATCCACACGCGCGTTCTGCCAAAAGCACCATTTGCATGCCTATCGTGTGGTTTTGCAGAAAACTGCGTCCGCGTCTACCAAAAGATGCATGCGCATGCTTAAAACGCGCTTTGGCACAAATCCATGTGCGGATGTTAAAAAGAGCAGCATCGGCATGCTTTTCACGTCGTTTGGTAGAAATCCACACGCGCGTTCTGCCAAAAGCAACATTTGCATGCATATCGTGTGGTTTTGCAGAAAACTGCGTCCGCGTCTACCAAAAGATGCATGTGCATGCTAAAAACGCGTTTTGGCACAAATCCATGTGCGGATGTTAAAAAGAGCAGCATCGGCATGCTTTTCACGTCGTTTGGTAGAAATCCACGCGCGCGTTCTGCCAAAAGCACCATTTGCATGCATATCGTGTGGTTTTGCAGAAAACTGCGTCCGCGTCTACCAAAAGATGCATGCGCATGCTTAAAACGCGTTTTGGCACAAATCCATGTGCGGGTGCTAAAAAGAGCAGCATCGGCATGCTTTTCACGTCGTTTGGTAGAAATCCACACGCGCGTTCTGCCAAAAGCACCATTTGCATGCCTATCGTGTGGTTTTGCAGAAAACTGCGTCCGCGTCTACCAAAAGATGCATGCGCATGCTTAAAACGCGCTTTGGCACAAATCCATGTGCGGATGTTAAAAAGAGCAGCATCGGCATGCTTTTCACGTCGTTTGGTAGAAATCCACGCGCGCGTTCTGCCAAATGCACCATTTGCATGCATATCGTGTGGTTTTGCAGAAAACTGCGTCCGCGTCTACCAAAAGATGCATGCGCATGCTTAAAACGCGTTTTGGCACAAATCCATGTGCGGGTGCTAAAAAGAGCAGCATCGGCATGCTTTTCACGTCGTTTGGTAGAAATCCACACGCGCGTTCTGCCAAAAGCACCATTTGCATGCCTATCGTGTGGTTTTGCAGAAAACTGCGTCCGCGTCTACCAAAAGATGCATGCGCATGCTTAAAACGCGCTTTGGCACAAATCCATGTGCGGATGTTAAAAAGAGCAGCATCGGCATGCTTTTCACGTCGTTTGGTAGAAATCCACACGCGCGTTCTGCCAAAAGCACCATTTGCATGCATATCGTGTGGTTTTGCAGAAAACTGCGTCCGCGTCTACCAAAAGATGCATGTGCATGCTAAAAACGCGTTTTGGCACAAATCCATGTGCGGATGTTAAAAAGAGCAGCATCGGCATGCTTTTCACGTCGTTTGGTAGAAATCCACGCGCGCGTTCTGCCAAAAGCACCATTTGCATGCATATCGTGTGGTTTTGCAGAAAACTGCGTCCGCGTCTACCAAAAGATGCATGCGCATGCTTAAAACGCGTTTTGGCACAAATCCATGTGCGGGTGCTAAAAAGAGCAGCATCGGCATGCTTTTCACGTCGTTTGGTAGAAATCCACACGCGCGTTCTGCCAAAAGCACCATTTGCATGCCTATCGTGTGGTTTTGCAGAAAACTCCGTCCGCGTCTACCAAAAGATGCATGCGCATGCTTAAAACGCGTTTTGGCACAAATCCATGTGCGGGTGCTAAAAAGAGCAGCATCGGCATGCTTTTCACGTCGTTTGGTAGAAATCCACACGCGCGTTCTGCCAAAAGCACCATTTGCATGCCTATCGTGTGGTTTTGCAGAAAACTGCGTCCGCGTCTACCAAAAGATGCATGCGCATGCTTAAAACGCGCTTTGGCACAAATCCATGTGCGGATGTTAAAAAGAGCAGCATCGGCATGCTTTTCACGTCGTTTGGTAGAAATCCACGCGCGCGTTCTGCCAAAAGCACCATTTGCATGCATATCGTGTGGTTTTGCAGAAAACTGCGTCCGCGTCTACCAAAAGATGCATGCGCATGCTTAAAACGCGTTTTGGCACAAATCCATGTGCGGGTGCTAAAAAGAGCAGCATCGGCATGCTTTTCACGTCGTTTGGTAGAAATCCACACGCGCGTTCTGCCAAAAGCACCATTTGCATGCCTATCGTGTGGTTTTGCAGAAAACTGCGTCCGCGTCTACCAAAAGATGCATGCGCATGCTTAAAACGCGCTTTGGCACAAATCCATGTGCGGATGTTAAAAAGAGCAGCATCGGCATGCTTTTCACGTCGTTTGGTAGAAATCCACGCGCGCGTTCTGCCAAAAGCACCATTTGCATGCATATCGTGTGGTTTTGCAGAAAACTGCGTCCGCGTCTACCAAAAGATGCATGCGCATGCTAAAAACGCGTTTTGGCACAAATCCATGTGCGGATGTTAAAAAGAGCAGCATCGGCATGCTTTTCAAGTCGTTTGGTAGAAATCCACGCGCGCGTTCTGCCAAAAGCACCATTTGCATGCATATCGTGTGGTTTTGCAGAAAACTGCGTCCGCGTCTACCAAAAGATGCATGCGCATGCTTAAAACGCGCTTTGGCACAAATCCATGTGCGGATGTTAAAAAGAGCAGCATCGGCATGCTTTTCACGTTGTTTGGTAGAAATCCACGCGCGCGTTCTGCCAAAAGCACCATTTGCATGCCTATCGTGTGGTTTTGCAGAAAACTGCGTCCGCGTCTACCAAAAGATGCATGCGCATGCTTAAAACGCGCTTTGGCACAAATCCATGTGCGGATGCTAAAAAGAGCAGCATCGGCATGCTTTTCACGTCGTTTGGTAGAAATCCACACGCGCGTTCTGCCAAAAGCACGATTTGCATGCATATCGTGTGGTTTTGCAGAAAACTGCGTCCGCGTCTACCAAAAGATGCATGCGCATGCTTAAAACGCGCTTTGGCACAAATCCATGTGCGGATGTTAAAAAGAGCAGCATCGGCATGCTTTTCACGTCGTTTGGTAGAAATCCACACGCGCGTTCTGCCAAAAGCACGATTTGCATGCATATCGTGTGGTTTTGCAGAAAACTGCGTCCGCGTCTACCAAAAGATGCATGCGCATGCTTAAAACGCGCTTTGGCACAAATCCATGTGCGGATGTTAAAAAGAGCAGCATCGGCATGCTTTTCACGTCGTTTGGTAGAAATCCACACGCGCGTCCTGCCAAAAGCACCATTTGCATGCCTATCGTGTGGTTTTGCAGAAAACTGCGTCCGCGTCTACCAAAAGATGCATGCGCATGCTTAAAACGCGCTTTGGCACAAATCCATGTGCGGGTGCTAAAACGAGCAGCATCGGCATGCTTTTCACGTCGTTTGGTAGAAATCCACACGCGCGTTCTGCCAAAAGCACGATTTGCATGCATATCGTGTGGTTTTGCAGAAAACTGCGTCCGCGTCTACCAAAAGATGCATGCGCATGCTAAAAACGCGTTTTGGCACAAATCCATGTGCGGATGTTAAAAAGAGCAGCATCGGCATGCTTTTCACGTCGTTTGGTAGAAATCCACACGCGCGTTCTGCCAAAAGTACGATTTGCATGCATATCGTGTGGTTTTGCAGAAAACTGCGTCCGCGTCTACCAAAAGATGCATGCGCATGCTAAAAACGCGTTTTGGCACAAATCCACGTGCGGATGTTAAAAAGAGCAGCATCGGCATGCTTTTCACGTCGTTTGGTAGAAATCCACGCGCGCGTTCTGCCAAAAGCACCATTTGCATGCATATCGTGTGGTTTTGCAGAAAACTGCGTCCGCGTCTACCAAAAGATGCATGCGCATGCTAAAAACGCGTTTTGGCACAAATCCATGTGCGGATGTTAAAAAGAGCAGCATCGGCATGCTTTTCACGTCGTTTGGTAGAAATCCACGCGCGCGTTATGCCAAAAGCACCATTTGCATGCATATCGTGTGGTTTTGCAGAAAACTGCGTCCGCGTCTACCAAAAGATGCATGCGCATGCTAAAAACGCGTTTTGGCACAAATCCATGTGCGGGTGCTAAAAAGAGCAGCATCGGCATGCTTTTCACGTCGTTTGGTAGAAATCCACACGCGCGTCCTGCCAAAAGCACCATTTGCATGCCTATCGTGTGGTTTTGCAGAAAACTGCGTCCGCGTCTACCAAAAGATGCATGCGCATGCTTAAAACGCGCTTTGGCACAAATCCATGTGCGGGTGCTAAAAAGAGCAGCATCGGCATGCTTTTCACGTCGTTTGGTAGAAATCCACACGCGCGTTCTGCCAAAAGCACGATTTGCATGCATATCGTGTGGTTTTGCAGAAAACTGCGTCCGCGTCTACCAAAACATGCATGCGCATGCTAAAAACGCGTTTTGGCACAAATCCATGTGCGGATGTTAAAAAGAGCAGCATCGGCATGCTTTTCACGTCGTTTGGTAGAAATCCACACGCGCGTTCTGCCAAAAGCACGATTTGCATGCATATCGTGTGGTTTTGCAGAAAACTGCGTCCGCGTCTACCAAAAGATGCATGCGCATGCTAAAAACGCGCTTTGGCACAAATCCATGTGCGGATGTTAAAAAGAGCAGCATCGGCATGCTTTTCACGTTGTTTGGTAGAAATCCACGCGCGCGTTCTGCCAAAAGCACCATTTGCATGCCTATCGTGTGGTTTTGCAGAAAACTGCGTCCGCGTCTACCAAAAGATGCATGCGCATGCTTAAAACGCGCTTTGGCACAAATCCATGTGCGGATGCTAAAAAGAGCAGCATCGGCATGCTTTTCACGTCGTTTGGTAGAAATCCACACGCGCGTTCTGCCAAAAGCACGATTTGCATGCATATCGTGTGGTTTTGCAGAAAACTGCGTCCGCGTCTACCAAAAGATGCATGCGCATGCTTAAAACGCGCTTTGGCACAAATCCATGTGCGGATGTTAAAAAGAGCAGCATCGGCATGCTTTTCACGTCGTTTGGTAGAAATCCACACGCGCGTCCTGCCAAAAGCACCATTTGCATGCCTATCGTGTGGTTTTGCAGAAAACTGCGTCCGCGTCTACCAAAAGATGCATGCGCATGCTTAAAACGCGCTTTGGCACAAATCCATGTGCGGGTGCTAAAAAGAGCAGCATCGGCATGCTTTTCACGTCGTTTGGTAGAAATCCACACGCGCGTTCTGCCAAAAGCACGATTTGCATGCATATCGTGTGGTTTTGCAGAAAACTGCGTCCGCGTCTACCAAAAGATGCATGCGCATGCTAAAAACGCGTTTTGGCACAAATCCATGTGCGGATGTTAAAAAGAGCAGCATCGGCATGCTTTTCACGTCGTTTGGTAGAAATCCACACGCGCGTTCTGCCAAAAGCACGATTTGCATGCATATCGTGTGGTTTTGCAGAAAACTGCGTCCGCGTCTACCAAAAGATGCATGCGCATGCTAAAAACGCGTTTTGGCACAAATCCACGTGCGGATGTTAAAAAGAGCAGCATCGGCATGCTTTTCACGTCGTTTGGTAGAAATCCACGCGCGCGTTCTGCCAAAAGCACCATTTGCATGCATATCGTGTGGTTTTGCAGAAAACTGCGTCCGCGTCTACCAAAAGATGCATGCGCATGCTTAAAACGCGCTTTGGCACAAATCCATGTGCGGATGTTAAAAAGAGCAGCATCGGCATGCTTTTCACGTTGTTTGGTAGAAATCCACGCGCGCGTTCTGCCAAAAGCACCATTTGCATGCCTATCGTGTGGTTTTGCAGAAAACTGCGTCCGCGTCTACCAAAAGATGCATGCGCATGCTAAAAACGCGTTTTGGCACAAATCCATGTGCGGGTGCTAAAAAGAGCAGCATCGGCATGCTTTTCACGTTGTTTGGTAGAAATCCACGCGCGCGTTCTGCCAAAAGCACCATTTGCATGCCTATCGTGTGGTTTTGCAGAAAACTGCGTCCGCGTCTACCAAAAGATGCATGCGCATGCTTAAAACGCGTTTTGGCACAAATCCATGTGCGGATGTTAAAAAGAGCAGCATCGGCATGCTTTTCACGTCGTTTGGTAGAAATCCACACGCGCGTTCTGCCAAAAGCACGATTTGCATGCATATCGTGTGGTTTTGCAGAAAACTGCGTCCGCGTCTACCAAAAGATGCATGCGCATGCTAAAAACGCGTTTTGGCACAAATCCACGTGCGGATGTTAAAAAGAGCAGCATCGGCATGCTTTTCACGTCGTTTGGTAGAAATCCACGCGCGCGTTCTGCCAAAAGCACGATTTGCATGCATATCGTGTGGTTTTGCAGAAAACTGCGTCCGCGTCTACCAAAAGATGCATGCGCATGCTTAAAACGCGCTTTGGCACAAATCCATGTGCGGATGTTAAAAAGAGCAGCATCGGCATGCTTTTCACGTCGTTTGGTAGAAATCCACACGCGCGTTCTGCCAAAAGCACGATTTGCATGCATATCGTGTGGTTTTGCAGAAAACTGCGTCCGCGTCTACCAAAAGATGCATGCGCATGCTTAAAACGCGCTTTGGCACAAATCCATGTGCGGATGTTAAAAAGAGCAGCATCGGCATGCTTTTCACGTCGTTTGGTAGAAATCCACACGCGCGTCCTGCCAAAAGCACCATTTGCATGCCTATCGTGTGGTTTTGCAGAAAACTGCGTCCGCGTCTACCAAAAGATGCATGCGCATGCTAAAAACGCGTTTTGGCACAAATCCATGTGCGGATGTTAAAAAGAGCAGCATCGGCATGCTTTTCACGTCGTTTGGTAGAAATCCACGCGCGCGTTATGCCAAAAGCACCATTTGCATGCATATCGTGTGGTTTTGCAGAAAACTGCGTCCGCGTCTACCAAAAGATGCATGCGCATGCTAAAAACGCGTTTTGGCACAAATCCATGTGCGGGTGCTAAAAAGAGCAGCATCGGCATGCTTTTCACGTCGTTTGGTAGAAATCCACACGCGCGTCCTGCCAAAAGCACCATTTGCATGCCTATCGTGTGGTTTTGCAGAAAACTGCGTCCGCGTCTACCAAAAGATGCATGCGCATGCTTAAAACGCGCTTTGGCACAAATCCATGTGCGGGTGCTAAAAAGAGCAGCATCGGCATGCTTTTCACGTCGCTTGGTAGAAATCCACACGCGCGTTCTGCCAAAAGCACGATTTGCATGCATATCGTGTGGTTTTGCAGAAAACTGCGTCCGCGTCTACCAAAACATGCATGCGCATGCTAAAAACGCGTTTTGGCACAAATCCATGTGCGGATGTTAAAAAGAGCAGCATCGGCATGCTTTTCACGTCGTTTGGTAGAAATCCACACGCGCGTTCTGCCAAAAGCACGATTTGCATGCATATCGTGTGGTTTTGCAGAAAACTGCGTCCGCGTCTACCAAAAGATGCATGCGCATGCTAAAAACGCGTTTTGGCACAAATCCATGTGCGGGTGCTAAAAAGAGCAGCATCGGCATGCTTTTCACGTTGTTTGGTAGAAATCCACGCGCGCGTTCTGCCAAAAGCACCATTTGCATGCCTATCGTGTGGTTTTGCAGAAAACTGCGTCCGCGTCTACCAAAAGATGCATGCGCATGCTTAAAACGCGTTTTGGCACAAATCCATGTGCGGATGTTAAAAAGAGCAGCATCGGCATGCTTTTCACGTCGTTTGGTAGAAATCCACACGCGCGTTCTGCCAAAAGCACGATTTGCATGCATATCGTGTGGTTTTGCAGAAAACTTCGTCCGCGTCTACCAAAAGATGCATGCGCATGCTAAAAACGCGTTTTGGCACAAATCCAAGTGCGGATGTTAAAAAGAGCAGCATCGGCATGCTTTTCACGTCGTTTGGTAGAAATCCACGCGCGCGTTCTGCCAAAAGCACCATTTGCATGCATATCGTGTGGTTTTGCAGAAAACTGCGTCCGCGTCTACCAAAAGATGCATGCGCATGCTAAAAACGCGTTTTGGCACAAATCCATGTGCGGATGTTAAAAAGAGCAGCATCGGCATGCTTTTCAAGTCGTTTGGTAGAAATCCACGCGCGCGTTCTGCCAAAAGCACCATTTGCATGCATATCGTGTGGTTTTGCAGAAAACTGCGTCCGCGTCTACCAAAAGATGCATGCGCATGCTTAAAACGCGCTTTGGCACAAATCCATGTGCGGATGTTAAAAAGAGCAGCATCGGCATGCTTTTCACGTTGTTTGGTAGAAATCCACGCGCGCGTTCTGCCAAAAGCACCATTTGCATGCCTATCGTGTGGTTTTGCAGAAAACTGCGTCCGCGTCTACCAAAAGATGCATGCGCATGCTTAAAACGCGCTTTGGCACAAATCCATGTGCGGATGCTAAAAAGAGCAGCATCGGCATGCTTTTCACGTCGTTTGGTAGAAATCCACACGCGCGTTCTGCCAAAAGCACGATTTGCATGCATATCGTGTGGTTTTGCAGAAAACTGCGTCCGCGTCTACCAAAAGATGCATGCGCATGCTTAAAACGCGCTTTGGCACAAATCCATGTGCGGATGTTAAAAAGAGCAGCATCGGCATGCTTTTCACGTCGTTTGGTAGAAATCCACACGCGCGTTCTGCCAAAAGCACGATTTGCATGCATATCGTGTGGTTTTGCAGAAAACTGCGTCCGCGCCTACCAAAAGATGCATGCGCATGCTTAAAACGCGCTTTGGCACAAATCCATGTGCGGATGTTAAAAAGAGCAGCATCGGCATGCTTTTCACGTCGTTTGGTAGAAATCCACACGCGCGTCCTGCCAAAAGCACCATTTGCATGCCTATCGTGTGGTTTTGCAGAAAACTGCGTCCGCGTCTACCAAAAGATGCATGCGCATGCTTAAAACGCGCTTTGGCACAAATCCATGTGCGGGTGCTAAAAAGAGCAGCATCGGCATGCTTTTCACGTCGTTTGGTAGAAATCCACACGCGCGTTCTGCCAAAAGCACGATTTGCATGCATATCGTGTGGTTTTGCAGAAAACTGCGTCCGCGTCTACCAAAAGATGCATGCGCATGCTAAAAACGCGTTTTGGCACAAATCCATGTGCGGATGTTAAAAAGAGCAGCATCGGCATGCTTTTCACGTCGTTTGGTAGAAATCCACACGCGCGTTCTGCCAAAAGTACGATTTGCATGCATATCGTGTGGTTTTGCAGAAAACTGCGTCCGCGTCTACCAAAAGATGCATGCGCATGCTAAAAACGCGTTTTGGCACAAATCCACGTGCGGATGTTAAAAAGAGCAGCATCGGCATGCTTTTCACGTCGTTTGGTAGAAATCCACGCGCGCGTTCTGCCAAAAGCACCATTTGCATGCATATCGTGTGGTTTTGCAGAAAACTGCGTCCGCGTCTACCAAAAGATGCATGCGCATGCTAAAAACGCGTTTTGGCACAAATCCATGTGCGGATGTTAAAAAGAGCAGCATCGGCATGCTTTTCACGTCGTTTGGTAGAAATCCACGCGCGCGTTATGCCAAAAGCACCATTTGCATGCATATCGTGTGGTTTTGCAGAAAACTGCGTCCGCGTCTACCAAAAGATGCATGCGCATGCTAAAAACGCGTTTTGGCACAAATCCATGTGCGGGTGCTAAAAAGAGCAGCATCGGCATGCTTTTCACGTCGTTTGGTAGAAATCCACACGCGCGTCCTGCCAAAAGCACCATTTGCATGCCTATCGTGTGGTTTTGCAGAAAACTGCGTCCGCGTCTACCAAAAGATGCATGCGCATGCTTAAAACGCGCTTTGGCACAAATCCATGTGCGGGTGCTAAAAAGAGCAGCATCGGCATGCTTTTCACGTCGTTTGGTAGAAATCCACACGCGCGTTCTGCCAAAAGCACGATTTGCATGCATATCGTGTGGTTTTGCAGAAAACTGCGTCCGCGTCTACCAAAACATGCATGCGCATGCTAAAAACGCGTTTTGGCACAAATCCATGTGCGGATGTTAAAAAGAGCAGCATCGGCATGCTTTTCACGTCGTTTGGTAGAAATCCACACGCGCGTTCTGCCAAAAGCACGATTTGCATGCATATCGTGTGGTTTTGCAGAAAACTGCGTCCGCGTCTACCAAAAGATGCATGCGCATGCTAAAAACGCGCTTTGGCACAAATCCATGTGCGGATGTTAAAAAGAGCAGCATCGGCATGCTTTTCACGTTGTTTGGTAGAAATCCACGCGCGCGTTCTGCCAAAAGCACCATTTGCATGCCTATCGTGTGGTTTTGCAGAAAACTGCGTCCGCGTCTACCAAAAGATGCATGCGCATGCTTAAAACGCGCTTTGGCACAAATCCATGTGCGGATGCTAAAAAGAGCAGCATCGGCATGCTTTTCACGTCGTTTGGTAGAAATCCACACGCGCGTTCTGCCAAAAGCACGATTTGCATGCATATCGTGTGGTTTTGCAGAAAACTGCGTCCGCGTCTACCAAAAGATGCATGCGCATGCTTAAAACGCGCTTTGGCACAAATCCATGTGCGGATGTTAAAAAGAGCAGCATCGGCATGCTTTTCACGTCGTTTGGTAGAAATCCACACGCGCGTCCTGCCAAAAGCACCATTTGCATGCCTATCGTGTGGTTTTGCAGAAAACTGCGTCCGCGTCTACCAAAAGATGCATGCGCATGCTTAAAACGCGCTTTGGCACAAATCCATGTGCGGGTGCTAAAAAGAGCAGCATCGGCATGCTTTTCACGTCGTTTGGTAGAAATCCACACGCGCGTTCTGCCAAAAGCACGATTTGCATGCATATCGTGTGGTTTTGCAGAAAACTGCGTCCGCGTCTACCAAAAGATGCATGCGCATGCTAAAAACGCGTTTTGGCACAAATCCATGTGCGGATGTTAAAAAGAGCAGCATCGGCATGCTTTTCACGTCGTTTGGTAGAAATCCACACGCGCGTTCTGCCAAAAGCACGATTTGCATGCATATCGTGTGGTTTTGCAGAAAACTGCGTCCGCGTCTACCAAAAGATGCATGCGCATGCTAAAAACGCGTTTTGGCACAAATCCACGTGCGGATGTTAAAAAGAGCAGCATCGGCATGCTTTTCACGTCGTTTGGTAGAAATCCACGCGCGCGTTCTGCCAAAAGCACCATTTGCATGCATATCGTGTGGTTTTGCAGAAAACTGCGTCCGCGTCTACCAAAAGATGCATGCGCATGCTTAAAACGCGCTTTGGCACAAATCCATGTGCGGATGTTAAAAAGAGCAGCATCGGCATGCTTTTCACGTTGTTTGGTAGAAATCCACGCGCGCGTTCTGCCAAAAGCACCATTTGCATGCCTATCGTGTGGTTTTGCAGAAAACTGCGTCCGCGTCTACCAAAAGATGCATGCGCATGCTAAAAACGCGTTTTGGCACAAATCCATGTGCGGGTGCTAAAAAGAGCAGCATCGGCATGCTTTTCACGTTGTTTGGTAGAAATCCACGCGCGCGTTCTGCCAAAAGCACCATTTGCATGCCTATCGTGTGGTTTTGCAGAAAACTGCGTCCGCGTCTACCAAAAGATGCATGCGCATGCTTAAAACGCGTTTTGGCACAAATCCATGTGCGGATGTTAAAAAGAGCAGCATCGGCATGCTTTTCACGTCGTTTGGTAGAAATCCACACGCGCGTTCTGCCAAAAGCACGATTTGCATGCATATCGTGTGGTTTTGCAGAAAACTGCGTCCGCGTCTACCAAAAGATGCATGCGCATGCTAAAAACGCGTTTTGGCACAAATCCACGTGCGGATGTTAAAAAGAGCAGCATCGGCATGCTTTTCACGTCGTTTGGTAGAAATCCACGCGCGCGTTCTGCCAAAAGCACCATTTGCATGCATATCGTGTGGTTTTGCAGAAAACTGCGTCCGCGTCTACCAAAAGATGCATGCGCATGCTAAAAACGCGTTTTGGCACAAATCCATGTGCGGATGTTAAAAAGAGCAGAATCGGCATGCTTTTCACGTCGTTTGGTAGAAATCCACGCGCGCGTTCTGCCAAAAGCACCATTTGCATGCATATCGTGTGGTTTTGCAGAAAACTGCGTCCGCGTCTACCAAAAGATGCATGCGCATGCTTAAAACGCGCTTTGGCACAAATCCATGTGCGGATGTTAAAAAGAGCAGCATCGGCATGCTTTTCACGTTGTTTGGTAGAAATCCACGCGCGCGTTCTGCCAAAAGCACCATTTGCATGCCTATCGTGTGGTTTTGCAGAAAACTGCGTCCGCGTCTACCAAAAGATGCATGCGCATGCTTAAAACGCGCTTTGGCACAAATCCATGTGCGGATGCTAAAAAGAGCAGCATCGGCATGCTTTTCACGGCGTTTGGTAGAAATCCACACGCGCGTTCTGCCAAAAGCACGATTTGCATGCATATCGTGTGGTTTTGCAGACAACTGCGTCCGCGTCTACCAAAAGATGCATGCGCATGCTTAAAACGCGCTTTGGCAGAAATCCATGTGCGGATGTTAAAAAGAGCAGCATCGGCATGCTTTTCACGTCGTTTGGTAGAAATCCACACGCGCGTTCTGCCAAAAGCACGATTTGCATGCATATCGTGTGGTTTTGCAGAAAACTGCGTCCGCGTCTACCAAAAGATGCATGCGCATGCTTAAAACGCGCTTTGGCACAAATCCATGTGCGGATGTTAAAAAGAGCAGCATCGGCATGCTTTTCACGTCGTTTGGTAGAAATCCACACGCGCGTCCTGCCAAAAGCACCATTTGCATGCCTATCGTGTGGTTTTGCAGAAAACTGCGTCCGCGTCTACCAAAAGATGCATGCGCATGCTTAAAACGCGCTTTGGCACAAATCCATGTGCGGGTGCTAAAAAGAGCAGCATCGGCATGCTTTTCACGTCGTTTGGTAGAAATCCACACGCGCGTTCTGCCAAAAGCACGATTTGCATGCATATCGTGTGGTTTTGCAGAAAACTGCGTCCGCGTCTACCAAAAGATGCATGCGCATGCTAAAAACGCGTTTTGGCACAAATCCATGTGCGGATGTTAAAAAGAGCAGCATCGGCATGCTTTTCACGTCGTTTGGTAGAAATCCACACGCGCGTTCTGCCAAAAGTACGATTTGCATGCATATCGTGTGGTTTTGCAGAAAACTGCGTCCGCGTCTACCAAAAGATGCATGCGCATGCTAAAAACGCGTTTTGGCACAAATCCACGTGCGGATGTTAAAAAGAGCAGCATCGGCATGCTTTTCACGTCGTTTGGTAGAAATCCACACGCGCGTTCTGCCAAAAGCACGATTTGCATGCATATCGTGTGGTTTTGCAGAAAACTGCGTCCGCGTCTACCAAAATATGCATGCGCATGCTAAAAACGCGCTTTGGCACAAATCCATGTGCGGATGTTAAAAAGAGCAGCATCGCCATGCTTTTCACGTTGTTTGGTAGAAATCCACGCGCGCGTTCTGCCAAAAGCACCATTTGCATGCCTATCGTGTGGTTTTGCAGAAAACTGCGTCCGCGCCTACCGAAAGATGCATGCGCATGCTTAAAACGCGCTTTGGCACAAATCCATGTGCGGATGCTAAAAAGAGCAGCATCGGCATGCTTTTCACGTCGTTTGGTAGAAGTCCACACGCGCGTTCTGCCAAAAGCACGATTTGCATGCATATCGTGTGGTTTTGCAGAAAACTGCGTCCGCGTCTACCAAAAGATGCATGCGCATGCTTAAAACGCGCTTTGGCACAAATCCATGTGCGGATGTTAAAAAGAGCAGCATCGGCATGCTTTTCACGTCGTTTGGTAGAAATCCACACGCGCGTTCTGCCAAAAGCACGATTTGCATGCATATCGTGTGGTTTTGCAGAAAACTGCGTCCGCGTCTACCAAAAGATGCATGCGCATGCTTAAAACGCGCTTTGGCACAAATCCATGTGCGGATGTTAAAAAGAGCAGCATCGGCATGCTTTTCACGTCGTTTGGTAGAAATCCACACGCGCGTCCTGCCAAAAGCACCATTTGCATGCCTATCGTGTGGTTTTGCAGAAAACTGCGTCCGCGTCTACCAAAAGATGCATGCGCATGCTTAAAACGCGCTTTGGCACAAATCCATGTGCGGGTGCTAAAAAGAGCAGCATCGGCATGCTTTTCACGTCGTTTGGTAGAAATCCACACGCGCGTTCTGCCAAAAGCACGATTTGCATGCATATCGTGTGGTTTTGCAGAAAACTGCGTCCGCGTCTACCAAAAGATGCATGCGCATGCTAAAAACGCGTTTTGGCACAAATCCATGTGCGGATGTTAAAAAGAGCAGCATCGGCATGCTTTTCACGTCGTTTGGTAGAAATCCACACGCGCGTTCTGCCAAAAGCACGATTTGCATGCATATCGTGTGGTTTTGCAGAAAACTGCGTCCGCGTCTACCAAAAGATGCATGCGCATGCTAAAAACGCGTTTTGGCACAAATCCACGTGCGGATGTTAAAAAGAGCAGCATCGGCATGCTTTTCACGTCGTTTGGTAGAAATCCACGCGCGCGTTCTGCCAAAAGCACCATTTGCATGCATATGGTGTGGTTTTGCAGAAAACTGCGTCCGCGTCTACCAAAAGATGCATGCGCATGCTAAAAACGCGTTTTGGCACAAATCCATGTGCGGATGTTAAAAAGAGGAGCATCGGCATGCTTTTCACGTCGTTTGGTAGAAATCCACGCGCGCGTTATGCCAAAAGCACCATTTGCATGCATATCGTGTGGTTTTGCAGAAAACTGCGTCCGCGTCTACCAAAAGATGCATGCGCATGCTAAAAACGCGTTTTGGCACAAATCCATGTGCGGGTGCTAAAAAGAGCAGACTCGGCATGCTTTTCACGTCGTTTGGTAGAAATCCACACGCGCGTCCTGCCAAAAGCACCATTTGCATGCCTATCGTGTGGTTTTGCAGAAAACTGCGTCCGCGTCTACCAAAAGATGCATGCGCATGCTTAAAACGCGCTTTGGCACAAATCCATGTGCGGGTGCTAAAAAGAGCAGCATCGGCATGCTTTTCACGTCGTTTGGTAGAAATCCACACGCGCGTTCTGCCAAAAGCACCATTTGCATGCATATCGTGTGGTTTTGCAGAAAACTGCGTCCGCGTCTACGAAAACATGCATGCGCATGCTAAAAACGCGTTTTGGCACAAATCCATGTGCGGATGTTAAAAAGAGCAGCATCGGCATGCTTTTCACGTCGTTTGGTAGAAATCCACACGCGCGTTCTGCCAAAAGCACGATTTGCATGCATATCGTGTGGTTTTGCAGAAAACTGCGTCCGCGTCTACCAAAAGATGCATGCGCATGCTAAAAACGCGTTTTGGCACAAATCCATGTGCGGATGTTAAAAAGAGCAGCATCGGCATGCTTTTCACGTCGTTTGGTAGAAATCCACGCGCGCGTTCTGCCAAAAGCACCATTTGCATGCATATCGTGTGGTTTTGCAGAAAACTGCGTCCGCGTCTACCAAAAGATGCATGCGCATGCTTAAAACGCGCTTTGGCACAAATCCATGTGCGGATGTTAAAAAGAGCAGCATCGGCATGCTTTTCACGTCGTTTGGTAGAAATCCACACGCGCGTTCTGCCAAAAGCACGATTTGCATGCATATCGTGTGGTTTTGCAGAAAACTGCGTCCGCGTCTACCAAAAGATGCATGCGCATGCTTAAAACGCGCTTTGGCACAAATCCATGTGCGGATGTTAAAAAGAGCAGCATCGGCATGCTTTTCACGTCGTTTGGTAGAAATCCACACGCGCGTCCTGCCAAAAGCACCATTTGCATGCCTATCGTGTGGTTTTGCAGAAAACTGCGTCCGCGTCTACCAAAAGATGCATGCGCATGCTTAAAACGCGCTTTGGCACAAATCCATGTGCGGGTGCTAAAAAGAGCAGCATCGGCATGCTTTTCACGTCGTTTGGTAGAAATCCACACGCGCGTTCTGCCAAAAGCACGATTTGCATGCATATCGTGTGGTTTTGCAGAAAACTGCGTCCGCGTCTACCAAAAGATGCATGCGCATGCTAAAAACGCGTTTTGGCACAAATCCATGTGCGGATGTTAAAAAGAGCAGCATCGGCATGCTTTTCACGTCGTTTGGTAGAAATCCACACGCGCGTTCTGCCAAAAGCACGATTTGCATGCATATCGTGTGGTTTTGCAGAAAACTGCGTCCGCGTCTACCAAAAGATGCATGCGCATGCTAAAAACGCGTTTTGGCACAAATCCACGTGCGGATGTTAAAAAGAGCAGCATCGGCATGCTTTTCACGTCGTTTGGTAGAAATCCACGCGCGCGTTCTGCCAAAAGCACCATTTGCATGCATATCGTGTGGTTTTGCAGAAAACTGCGTCCGCGTCTACCAAAAGATGCATGCGCATGCTAAAAACGCGTTTTGGCACAAATCCATGTGCGGATGTTAAAAAGAGGAGCATCGGCATGCTTTTCACGTCGTTTGGTAGAAATCCACGCGCGCGTTATGCCAAAAGCACCATTTGCATGCATATCGTGTGGTTTTGCAGAAAACTGCGTCCGCGTCTACCAAAAGATGCATGCGCATGCTAAAAACGCGTTTTGGCACAAATCCATGTGCGGGTGCTAAAAAGAGCAGACTCGGCATGCTTTTCACGTCGTTTGGTAGAAATCCACACGCGCGTCCTGCCAAAAGCACCATTTGCATGCCTATCGTGTGGTTTTGCAGAAAACTGCGTCCGCGTCTACCAAAAGATGCATGCGCATGCTTAAAACGCGCTTTGGCACAAATCCATGTGCGGGTGCTAAAAAGAGCAGCATCGGCATGCTTTTCACGTCGTTTGGTAGAAATCCACACGCGCGTTCTGCCAAAAGCACCATTTGCATGCATATCGTGTGGTTTTGCAGAAAACTGCGTCCGCGTCTACGAAAACATGCATGCGCATGCTAAAAACGCGTTTTGGCACAAATCCATGTGCGGATGTTAAAAAGAGCAGCATCGGCATGCTTTTCACGTCGTTTGGTAGAAATCCACACGCGCGTTCTGCCAAAAGCACGATTTGCATGCATATCGTGTGGTTTTGCAGAAAACTGCGTCCGCGTCTACCAAAAGATGCATGCGCATGCTAAAAACGCGTTTTGGCACAAATCCATGTGCGGATGTTAAAAAGAGCAGCATCGGCATGCTTTTCACGTCGTTTGGTAGAAATCCACGCGCGCGTTCTGCCAAAAGCACCATTTGCATGCATATCGTGTGGTTTTGCAGAAAACTGCGTCCGCGTCTACCAAAAGATGCATGCGCATGCTTAAAACGCGCTTTGGCACAAATCCATGTGCGGATGTTAAAAAGAGCAGCATCGGCATGCTTTTCACGTCGTTTGGTAGAAATCCACACGCGCGTTCTGCCAAAAGCACGATTTGCATGCATATCGTGTGGTTTTGCAGAAAACTGCGTCCGCGTCTACCAAAAGATGCATGCGCATGCTTAAAACGCGCTTTGGCACAAATCCATGTGCGGATGTTAAAAAGAGCAGCATCGGCATGCTTTTCACGTCGTTTGGTAGAAATCCACACGCGCGTCCTGCCAAAAGCACCATTTGCATGCCTATCGTGTGGTTTTGCAGAAAACTGCGTCCGCGTCTACCAAAAGATGCATGCGCATGCTTAAAACGCGCTTTGGCACAAATCCATGTGCGGGTGCTAAAAAGAGCAGCATCGGCATGCTTTTCACGTCGTTTGGTAGAAATCCACACGCGCGTTCTGCCAAAAGCACGATTTGCATGCATATCGTGTGGTTTTGCAGAAAACTGCGTCCGCGTCTACCAAAAGATGCATGCGCATGCTAAAAACGCGTTTTGGCACAAATCCATGTGCGGATGTTAAAAAGAGCAGCATCGGCATGCTTTTCACGTCGTTTGGTAGAAATCCACACGCGCGTTCTGCCAAAAGCACGATTTGCATGCATATCGTGTGGTTTTGCAGAAAACTGCGTCCGCGTCTACCAAAAGATGCATGCGCATGCTAAAAACGCGTTTTGGCACAAATCCACGTGCGGATGTTAAAAAGAGCAGCATCGGCATGCTTTTCACGTCGTTTGGTAGAAATCCACGCGCGCGTTCTGCCAAAAGCACCATTTGCATGCATATCGTGTGGTTTTGCAGAAAACTGCGTCCGCGTCTACCAAAAGATGCATGCGCATGCTTAAAACGCGCTTTGGCACAAATCCATGTGCGGATGTTAAAAAGAGCAGCATCGGCATACTTTTCACGTTGTTTGGTAGAAATCCACGCGCGCGTTCTGCCAAAAGCACCATTTGCATGCCTATCGTGTGGTTTTGCAGAAAACTGCGTCCGCGTCTACCAAAAGATGCATGCGCATGCTAAAAACGCGTTTTGGCACAAATCCATGTGCGGGTGCTAAAAAGAGCAGCATCGGCATGCTTTTCACGTTGTTTGGTAGAAATCCACGCGCGCGTTCTGCCAAAAGCACCATTTGCATGCCTATCGTGTGGTTTTGCAGAAAACTGCGTCCGCGTCTACCAAAAGATGCATGCGCATGCTTAAAACGCGTTTTGGCACAAATCCATGTGCGGATGTTAAAAAGAGCAGCATCGGCATGCTTTTCACGTCGTTTGGTAGAAATCCACACGCGCGTTCTGCCAAAAGCACGATTTGCATGCATATCGTGTGGTTTTGCAGAAAACTGCGTCCGCGTCTACCAAAAGATGCATGCGCATGCTAAAAACGCGTTTTGGCACAAATCCATGTGCGGGTGCTAAAAAGAGCAGCATCGGCATGCTTTTCACGTTGTTTGGTAGAAATCCACGCGCGCGTTCTGCCAAAAGCACCATTTGCATGCCTATCGTGTGGTTTTGCAGAAAACTGCGTCCGCGTCTACCAAAAGATGCATGCGCATGCTAAAAACGCGTTTTGGCACAAATCCACGTGCGGATGTTAAAAAGAGCAGCATCGGCATGCTTTTCACGTCGTTTGGTAGAAATCCACGCGCGCGTTCTGCCAAAAGCACCATTTGCATGCATATCGTGTGGTTTTGCAGAAAACTGCGTCCGCGTCTACCAAAAGATGCATGCGCATGCTAAAAACGCGTTTTGGCACAAATCCATGTGCGGATGTTAAAAAGAGCAGCATCGGCATGCTTTTCACGTCGTTTGGTAGAAATCCACGCGCGCGTTCTGCCAAAAGCACCATTTGCATGCATATCGTGTGGTTTTGCAGAAAACTGCGTCCGCGTCTACCAAAAGATGCATGCGCATGCTTAAAACGCGCTTTGGCACAAATCCATGTGCGGATGTTAAAAAGAGCAGCATCGGCATGCTTTTCACGTTGTTTGGTAGAAATCCACGCGCGCGTTCTGCCAAAACGCATGCTTAAAACGCGCTTTGGCACAAATCCATGTGCGGATGCTAAAAAGAGCAGCATCGGCATGCTTTTCACGTCGTTTGGTAGAAATCCACACGCGCGTCCTGCCAAAAGCACCATTTGCATGCCTATCGTGTGGTTTTGCAGAAAACTGCGTCCGCGTCTACCAAAAGATGTATGCGCATGCTTAAAACGCGCTTTGGCACAAATCCATGTGCGGGTGCTAAAAAGAGCAGCATCGGCATGCTTTTCACGTCGTTTGGTAGAAATCCACACGCGCGTTCTGCCAAAAGCACGATTTGCATGCATATCGTGTGGTTTTGCAGAAAACTGCGTCCGCGTCTACCAAAAGATGCATGCGCATGCTAAAAACGCGTTTTGGCACAAATCCACGTGCGGATGTTAAAAAGAGCAGCATCGGCATGCTTTTCACGTCGTTTGGTAGAAATCCACGCGCGCGTTCTGCCAAAAGCACCATTTGCATGCATATCGTGTGGTTTTGCAGAAAACTGCGTCCGCGTCTACCAAAAGATGCATGCGCATGCTAAAAACGCGTTTTGGCACAAATCCATGTGCGGATGTTAAAAAGAGCAGCATCGGCATGCTTTTCACGTCGTTTGGTAGAAATCCACGCGCGCGTTATGCCAAAAGCACCATTTGCATGCATATCATGTGGTTTTGCAGAAAACTGCGTCCGCGTCTACCAAAAGATGCATGCGCATGCTAAAAACGCGTTTTGGCACAAATCAATGTGCGGGTGCTAAAAAGAGCAGCATCGGCATGCTTTTCACGTCGTTTGGTAGAAATCCACACGCGCGTCCTGCCAAAAGCACCATTTGCATGCCTATCGTGTGGTTTTGCAGAAAACTGCGTCCGCGTCTACCAAAAGATGCATGCGCATGCTTAAAACGCGCTTTGGCACAAATCCATGTGCGGGTGCTAAAAAGAGCAGCATCGGCATGCTTTTCACGTCGTTTGGTAGAAATCCACACGCGCGTTCTGCCAAAAGCACGATTTGCATGCATATCGTGTGGTTTTGCAGAAAACTGCGTCCGCGTCTACCAAAACATGCATGCGCATGCTAAAAACGCGTTTTGGCACAAATCCATGTGCGGATGTTAAAAAGAGCAGCATCGGCATGCTTTTCACGTCGTTTGGTAGAAATCCACACGCGCGTTCTGCCAAAAGCACGATTTGCATGCATATCGTGTGGTTTTGCAGAAAACTGCGTCCGCGTCTACCAAAAGATGCATGCGCATGCTAAAAACGCGCTTTGGCACAAATCCATGTGCGGATGTTAAAAAGAGCAGCATCGGCATGCTTTTCACGTTGTTTGGTAGAAATCCACGCGCGCGTTCTGCCAAAAGCACCATTTGCATGCCTATCGTGTGGTTTTGCAGAAAACTGCGTCCGCGTCTACCGAAATATGCATGCGCATGCTTAAAACGCGCTTTGGCACAAATCCATGTGCGGATGCTAAAAAGAGCAGCATCGGCATGCTTTTCACGTCGTTTGGTAGAAATCCACACGCGCGTTCTGCGAAAAGCACGATTTGCATGCATATCGTGTGGTTTTGCAGAAAACTGCGTCCGCGTCTACCAAAAGATGCATGCGCATGCTTAAAACGCGCTTTGGCACAAATCCATGTGCGGATGTTAAAAAGAGCAGCATCGGCATGCTTTTCACGTCGTTTGGTAGAAATCCACACGCGCGTTCTGCCAAAAGCACGATTTCCATGCATATCGTGTGGTTTTGCAGAAAACTGCGTCCGCGTCTACCAAAAGATGCATGCGCATGCTTAAAACGCGCTTTGGCACAAATCCATGTGCGGATGTTAAAAAGAGCAGCATCGGCATGCTTTTCACGTCGTTTGGTAGAAATCCACACGCGCGTCCTGCCAAAAGCACCATTTGCATGCCTATCGTGTGGTTTTGCAGAAAACTGCGTCCGCGTCTACCAAAAGATGCATGCGCATGCTTAAAACGCGCTTTGGCACAAATCCATGTGCGGGTGCTAAAAAGAGCAGCATCGGCATGCTTTTCACGTCGTTTGGTAGAAATCCACACGCGCGTTCTGCCAAAAGCACGATTTGCATGCATATCGTGTGATTTTGCAGAAAACTGCGTCCGCGTCTACCAAAAGATGCATGCGCATGCTAAAAACGCGTTTTGGCACAAATCCATGTGCGGATGTTAAAAAGAGCAGCATCGGCATGCTTTTCACGTCGTTTGGTAGAAATCCACACGCGCGTTCTGCCAAAAGCACGATTTGCATGAATATCGTGTGGTTTTGCAGAAAACTGCGTCCGCGTCTACCAAAAGATGCATGCGCATGCTAAAAACGCGTTTTGGCACAAATCCACGTGCGGATGTTAAAAAGAGCAGCATCGGCATGCTTTTCACGTCGTTTGGTAGAAATCCACGCGCGCGTTATGCCAAAAGCACCATTTGCATGCATATCGTGTGGTTTTGCAGAAAACTGCGTCCGCGTCTACCAAAAGATGCATGCGCATGCTAAAAACGCGTTTTGGCACAAATCCATGTGCGGGTGCTAAAAAGAGCAGACTCGGCATGCTTTTCACGTCGTTTGGTAGAAATCCACACGCGCGTCCTGCCAAAAGCACCATTTGCATGCCTATCGTGTGGTTTTGCAGAAAACTGCGTCCGCGTCTACCAAAAGATGCATGCGCATGCTTAAAACGCGCTTTGGCACAAATCCATGTGCGGGTGCTAAAAAGAGCAGCATCGGCATGCTTTTCACGTCGTTTGGTAGAAATCCACACGCGCGTTCTGCCAAAAGCACCATTTGCATGCATATCGTGTGGTTTTGCAGAAAACTGCGTCCGCGTCTACCAAAACATGCATGCGCATGCTAAAAACGCGTTTTGGCACAAATCCATGTGCGGATGTTAAAAAGAGCAGCATCGGCATGCTTTTCACGTCGTTTGGTAGAAATCCACACGCGCGTTCTGCCAAAAGCACGATTTGCATGCATATCGTGTGGTTTTGCAGAAAACTGCGTCCGCGTCTACCAAAAGATGCATGCGCATGCTAAAAACGCGTTTTGGCACAAATCCATGTGCGGATGTTAAAAAGAGCAGCATCGGCATGCTTTTCACGTCGTTTGGTAGAAATCCACGCGCGCGTTCTGCCAAAAGCACCATTTGCATGCATATCGTGTGGTTTTGCAGAAAACTGCGTCCGCGTCTACCAAAAGATGCATGCGCATGCTTAAAACGCGCTTTGGCACAAATCCATGTGCGGGTGCTAAAAAGAGCAGCATCGGCATGCTTTTCACGTCGTTTGGTAGAAATCCACACGCGCGTTCTGCCAAAAGCACGATTTGCATGCATATCGTGTGGTTTTGCAGAAAACTGCGTCCGCGTCTACCAAAAGATGCATGCGCATGCTAAAAACGCGTTTTGGCACAAATCCATGTGCGGATGTTAAAAAGAGCAGCATCGGCATGCTTTTCACGTCGTTTGGTAGAAATCCACACGCGCGTTCTGCCAAAAGCACGATTTGCATGCATATCGTGTGGTTTTGCAGAAAACTGCGTCCGCGTCTACCAAAAGATGCATGCGCATGCTAAAAACGCGTTTTGGCACAAATCCACGTGCGGATGTTAAAAAGAGCAGCATCGGCATGCTTTTCACGTCGTTTGGTAGAAATCCACGCGCGCGTTCTGCCAAAAGCACCATTTGCATGCATATCGTGTGGTTTTGCAGAAAACTGCGTCCGCGTCTACCAAAAGATGCATGCGCATGCTAAAAACGCGTTTTGGCACAAATCCATGTGCGGATGTTAAAAAGAGCAGCATCGGCATGCTTTTCACGTCGTTTGGTAGAAATCCACGCGCGCGTTATGCCAAAAGCACCATTTGCATGCATATCGTGTGGTTTTGCAGAAAACTGCGTCCGCGTCTACCAAAAGATGCATGCGCATGCTAAAAACGCGTTTTGGCACAAATCCATGTGCGGGTGCTAAAAAGAGCAGACTCGGCATGCTTTTCACGTCGTTTGGTAGAAATCCACACGCGCGTCCTGCCAAAAGCACCATTTGCATGCCTATCGTGTGGTTTTGCAGAAAACTGCGTCCGCGTCTACCAAAAGATGCATGCGCATGCTTAAAACGCGCTTTGGCACAAATCCATGTGCGGGTGCTAAAAAGAGCAGCATCGGCATGCTTTTCACGTCGTTTGGTAGAAATCCACACGCGCGTTCTGCCAAAAGCACCATTTGCATGCATATCGTGTGATTTTGCAGAAAACTGCGTCCGCGTCTACCAAAAGATGCATGCGCATGCTAAAAACGCGTTTTGGCACAAATCCATGTGCGGATGTTAAAAAGAGCAGCATCGGCATGCTTTTCACGTCGTTTGGTAGAAATCCACACGCGCGTTCTGCCAAAAGCACGATTTGCATGCATATCGTGTGGTTTTGCAGAAAACTGCGTCCGCGTCTACCAAAAGATGCATGCGCATGCTAAAAACGCGTTTTGGCACAAATCCACGTGCGGATGTTAAAAAGAGCAGCATCGGCATGCTTTTCACGTCGTTTGGTAGAAATCCACGCGCGCGTTCTGCCAAAAGCACCATTTGCATGCATATCGTGTGGTTTTGCAGAAAACTGCGTCCGCGTCTACCAAAAGATGCATGCGCATGCTAAAAACGCGTTTTGGCACAAATCCATGTGCGGATGTTAAAAAGAGCAGCATCGGCATGCTTTTCACGTCGTTTGGTAGAAATCCACGCGCGCGTTATGCCAAAAGCACCATTTGCATGCATATCGTGTGGTTTTGCAGAAAACTGCGTCCGCGTCTACCAAAAGATGCATGCGCATGCTAAAAACGCGTTTTGGCACAAATCCATGTGCGGGTGCTAAAAAGAGCAGACTCGGCATGCTTTTCACGTCGTTTGGTAGAAATCCACACGCGCGTCCTGCCAAAAGCACCATTTGCATGCCTATCGTGTGGTTTTGCAGAAAACTGCGTCCGCGTCTACCAAAAGATGCATGCGCATGCTTAAAACGCGCTTTGGCACAAATCCATGTGCGGGTGCTAAAAAGAGCAGCATCGGCATGCTTTTCACGTCGTTTGGTAGAAATCCACACGCGCGTTCTGCCAAAAGCACCATTTGCATGCATATCGTGTGGTTTTGCAGAAAACTGCGTCCGCGTCTACCAAAACATGCATGCGCATGCTAAAAACGCGTTTTGGCCCAAATCCATGTGCGGATGTTAAAAAGAGCAGCATCGGCATGCTTTTCACGTCGTTTGGTAGAAATCCACACGCGCGTTCTGCCAAAAGCACGATTTGCATGCATATCGTGTGGTTTTGCAGAAAACTGCGTCCGCGTCTACCAAAAGATGCATGCGCATGCTTAAAACGCGCTTTGGCACAAATCCATGTGCGGATGTTAAAAAGAGCAGCATCGGCATGCTTTTCACGTCGTTTGGTAGAAATCCACACGCGCGTTCTGCCAAAAGCACGATTTGCATGCATATCGTGTGGTTTTGCAGAAAACTGCGTCCGCGTCTACCAAAAGATGCATGCGCATGCTAAAAACGCGTTTTGGCACAAATCCATGTGCGGATGTTAAAAAGAGCAGCATCGGCATGCTTTTCACGTCGTTTGGTAGAAATCCACGCGCGCGTTCTGCCAAAAGCACCATTTGCATGCATATCGTGTGGTTTTGCAGAAAACTGCGTCCGCGTCTACCAAAAGATGCATGCGCATGCTTAAAACGCGCTTTGGCACAAATCCATGTGCGGATGTTAAAAAGAGCAGCATCGGCATGCTTTTCACGTTGTTTGGTAGAAATCCACGCGCGCGTTCTGCCAAAAGCACCAATTGCATGCCTATCGTGTGGTTTTGCAGAAAACTGCGTCCGCGTCTACCAAAAGATGCATGCGCATGCTTAAAACGCGCTTTGGCACAAATCCATGTGCGGATGCTAAAAAGAGCAGCATCGGCATGCTTTTCACGTCGTTTGGTAGAAATCCACACGCGCGTTCTGCCAAAAGCACGATTTGCATGCATATCGTGTGGTTTTGCAGAAAACTGCGTCCGCGTCTACCAAAAGATGCATGCGCATGCTAAAAACGCGTTTTGGCACAAATCCATGTGCGGGTGCTAAAAAGAGCAGCATCGGCATGCTTTTCACGTTGTTTGGTAGAAATCCACGCGCGCGTTCTGCCAAAAGCACCATTTGCATGCCTATCGTGTGGTTTTGCAGAAAACTGCGTCCGCGTCTACCAAAAGATGCATGCGCATGCTTAAAACGCGCTTTGGCACAAATCCATGTGCGGATGTTAAAAAGAGCAGCATCGGCATGCTTTTCACGTCGTTTGGTAGAAATCCACACGCGCGTTCTGCCAAAAGCACGATTTGCATGCATATCGTGTGGTTTTGCAGAAAACTGCGTCCGCGTCTACCAAAAGATGCATGCGCATGCTAAAAACGCGTTTTGGCACAAATCCACGTGCGGATGTTAAAAAGAGCAGCATCGGCATGCTTTTCACGTCGTTTGGTAGAAATCCACGCGCGCGTTCTGCCAAAAGCACCATTTGCATGCATATCGTGTGGTTTGCAGAAAACTGCGTCCGCGTCTACCAAAAGATGCATGCGCATGCTAAAAACGCGTTTTGGCACAAATCCATGTGCGGATGTTAAAAAGAGCAGCATCGGCATGCTTTTCACGTCGTTTGGTAGAAATCCACGCGCGCGTTATGCCAAAGCACCATTTGCATGCATATCGTGTGGTTTTGCAGAAAACTGCGTCCGCGTCTACCAAAAGATGCATGCGCATGCTAAAAACGCGTTTTGGCACAAATCCATGTGCGGATGTTAAAAAGAGCAGCATCGGCATGCTTTTCACGTCGTTTGGTAGAAATCCACACGCGCGTTCTGCCAAAAGCACGATTTGCATGCATATCGTGTGGTTTTGCAGAAAACTACGTCCGCGTCTACCAAAAGATGCATGCGCATGCTAAAAACGCGTTTTGGCACAAATCCATGGGCGGATGTTAAAAAGAGCAGCATCGGCATGCTTTTCACGTCGTTTGGTAGAAATCCACGCGCGCGTTCTGCCAAAAGCACCATTTGCATGCATATCGTGTGGTTTTGCAGAAAACTGCGTCCGCGTCTACCAAAAGATGCATGCGCATGCTTAAAACGCGCTTTGGCACAAATCCATGTGCGGATGTTAAAAAGAGCAGCATCGGCATGCTTTTCACGTCGTTTGGTAGAAATCCACGCGCGCGTTCTGCCAAAAGCACCATTTGCATGCCTATCGTGTGGTTTTGCAGAAAACTGCGTCCGCGTCTACCAAAAGATGCATGCGCATGCTAAAAACGCGTTTTGGCACAAATTCATGTGCGGGTGCTAAAAAGAGCAGCATCGGCATGCTTTTCACGTCGTTTGGTAGAAATCCACACGCGCGTCCTGCCAAAAGCACCATTTGCATGCCTATCGTGTGGTTTTGCAGAAAACTGCGTCCGCGTCTACCAAAAGATGCATGCGCATGCTTAAAACGCGCTTTGGCACAAATCCATGTGCGGGTGCTAAAAAGAGCAGCATCGGCATGCTTTTCACGTTGTTTGTAGAAATCCACGCGCGCGTTCTGCCAAAACGCATGCTTAAAACGCGCTTTGGCACAAATCCATGTGCGGATGCTAAAAAGAGCAGCATCGGCATGCTTTTCACGTCGTTTGGTAGAAATCCACACGCGCGTTCTGCCAAAAGCACGATTTGCATGCATATCGTGTGGTTTTGCAGAAAACTGCGTCCGCGTCTACCAAAAGATGCATGCGCATGCTTAAAACGCGCTTTGGCACAAATCCATGTGCGGATGTTAAAAAGAGCAGCATCGGCATGCTTTTCACGTCGTTTGGTAGAAATCCACACGCGCGTTCTGCAAAAGCACGATTTGCATGCATATCGTGTGGTTTTGCAGAAAACTGCGTCCGCGTCTACCAAAAGATGCATGCGCATGCTTAAAACGCGCTTTGGCACAAATCCATGTGCGGATGTTAAAAAGAGCAGCATCGGCATGCTTTTCACGTCGTTTGGTAGAAATCCACACGCGCGTCCTGCCAAAAGCACCATTTGCATGCCTATCGTGTGGTTTTGCAGAAAACTGCGTCCGCGTCTACCAAAAGATGTATGCGCATGCTTAAAACGCGCTTTGGCACAAATCCATGTGCGGGTGCTAAAAAGAGCAGCATCGGCATGCTTT